>NW_027187341.1:12721626-12856409 GCF_028583685.1 Petaurus breviceps papuanus | reverse complement strand
ATGTGCCATGGACTCCTTTGGCAGTCTGGTAAAGTCTGTGAACCCCTTCTTAGAGTCAAGTTTTTAAATATGTAAAATAAAATACATAGAATTAGAAAAGAAGCCAATTATAATGAAATAAATTTTCTGAAATATTTTTTTTAAGTTTATAGATCCCAGGTTTGAAAGCCCTGATTTACCATATGCTCATTTAGAGAGAATAAATATTCAGAAGGCAAGTAATCATTAATTTCTCCCACATTTAGGACCTAGCACTCTCTTGGAGCCCTGGGAATGGCCATGAGGTTTCTATATCTAAGTCAATATGTGGTAATGAGGCATTTGGAGACATTTCACTGACTTCTTGGACCTCCCTCTATTTTCTTCAATTGGTTCCTCAGTGAATTCGTAACCCCACACACCTGTGAATTTTCTGAGACATATAAGGGAGATATCACCTCTCCTATGATCATCTATTTACATAAATCCATCATCTCCCCTCCACTTCTATTCACATATCATATCTACACAGAAACATACATCCAGCCATCCTATCTTCTCTCTTCCCTCAATGTTAAATAATAATGAGGAAATTTCAAATATTGTCACACAATAAGAATGTCTTTGTGATGTAGAAAACATCCCAAATCACTGGGTTAGAAAAAGATCCTGATTCATAAAACGAACTTCCAGGGATGCAGACTGGAAGAATATGGTCTTTAGGACAAAGGCGGTTTGTATTTTTTGTGGCATTGGACCCAGAGGCCTCAGTCCTCCATAACTACTGCTAAGATTTATTTATCTGCTGTACTTGTCACACATTTTTTAATCAAAAAAGGGGATCAGTGAGAGAATACCACCAATTAACTCAATAGTTTAGAATGCCACTTGAGTTTTCTGCTCAGAGAATTTGCCACAGTTCCAGAGTCTGAGAAAAAGGGGAATGCAGCCTGATAAAACCACTGTTATCTCTGCTCAGAGACTGGTGGAGAAGATAAGATGAAGGTGATAGGTGGAGAGTGGGGAAAAAGTGGGGAGACTGTTTATTGTAATCATTGGAGATAAGGAGATCAGAAGGAATATATGAAGAGTCACTGATGAAATTTAAGTATCAGTGGATGGAGTTCAAGCCCCAGAGAAAGGATTAGGGGCAAGGGAGTTGGGAGTTTAGGGGTGGGGTGGGAGAAACAACTGACCACACTCAGGACAGCTTCCCAGAATGAGAGCAGAGAAGATTTGAATACAGAGCATATGATGATTGGAGCATCAATTTATCACTGAGCCAAGAAATCCCTTGGAAAATCTTGTTTGACAGGATTCTTAGAGTAGTAGATGAAGAGAATGCTGTAGACATAGTTTACTTTTATTTTTGTGAAGGTTTTGATAAAGTATCTCATACTATTATTGTGGAGGAGATAGAAAGATGTGGATTAGGTGATAATGTAATCAGATGTATTTCAAACCAGCTGAATGACTAGACTAAAAGAGTAGTTGTTAATGGTTCTATGTCAGTGTGACAAGAAAGTCTACAGTGAGGTGCCTCAGGAATCAGTGCTCGGTCATCTGGTTTAAACATTTTTGTCCCAGGCTTAGATAAAGGCAAAGATGATATTCTCATCAAATTTGCAGATGATACAAAGCTGGAAATTGTACTGAATGTAAGAAGATGAAATTCAATAGGGATAAATGTAAAGTCTTGCACATGGGTATAAAAATCAATTTCACTTATGTAAGATAGGGGAAACATGGAGAGACAGCAGTTGTTCTAAAAAAATCTTCCTCTGTGCTATGAACAGGTTCTAATAGACTCTTTCACTTACTAATATTTTCTTCTAGCTGTGCTCCTATCCAGCAGTATGCTGGTAAATGCTTAACAAATACATAATAATTTTATTATATATTTCAAAGGAATAGCATGTTGTACATAACAGATTTGTAATCTTTGTGCAATCATTTACATATATACACACACATGCACACATACTATTTTGTGGAAATGCTTGTCTTATTACATAAATTAAAAATAAAGTAAATAAGAAATTTCTTAAAATAAAAAAAAAAGATTAACAACTGGCTCTTCAGAGGGCGGGGATGTATTCAGGAAACACTTTTAAGTTTAATCTAAATTTTTAACATTTTTCCCATCACATTCTAAAGTCTAGACAACCAACAAGACAATAAATCCACCCTGATTAGTTTTTTTCTGTTTTGCCAATTTCCAAGATATAAATATTCCACTGAAAATTAAAAAATTGGCTTTTGAGAGCTAGTATGAGATAATTCTGGTTTGCCCCTGGTGCTAGCCAATAATAGTGTGTGTGTGTGTGTGTTTGTGTGTGTGTAACAGGGATCATAAGGGTAAGTGGTTGGCATTGTGACCATGTCAATATATTGTCCTTAAATTGATTGTTCTTTTGTCGAAAAGTTTTTCTGCCATCTTAATGGTCAATTTCTACAAAGTCATTTGGATCAGTCATGAAATTGATCCAATCTGGATGCTTAGATAGCCAGAAAACACCACATAATTTGAGGTCCCATGTTTTGGTGATAAAGTTATGACCTCTAAACATTCAAGACAAGCTTGGGATTTAAAATTGTAAAGTCCAGGAATTATAGACCAGGATTTCTTTCTCCTATGCTCTCAGAAGGTTGATTAAGAGCTGGAAAAATTTATGGAATGTTTTGATTTAATGGACGATGGTGAAGATGATGATGATGACTATGATGATGATGGTGATGATGAAGATTTCTAACTGTAAAATCAGTCCAAATATGTTACATCACTTTTAATTCAGATAAACCTAACGAGAAAGGCTCAGGTGAAGATCACTCAGAACTGTAGGAAGATTAGCTCTACCAGGTTTTGCTAGAGGAGGATCTACCAGACTGCTGGAGCTCCTTGGAAAAAGCAGAGAATGTATTGTCAGCATCATTCTGGTCCTTGTTGAAGTTTTGATGCTGGAGATAATCAGGAGGATTGCTCCCTCTGCCCTCATTTGGCTTTCAACTTCAGTCTAGTTTGTGGGCTTTGCTGAACTTTGTTCTCTTCATCCTCTGGGCCCTCTGAGGCCTCTGGCTTGAGCTCAGGATGGTTATTGTTTTTATTAAGTGCATTTGCACTTTAAAACAAGGGGAAACAGGGTAGTGGCAATCACATCCTTCCACTAGCAAAAGCTAAATGATGGGGGAAGGAGGGCTCTTTTTATATTTTCCTTCCTGAAGGAGAGGGTTATAGGGACCAGTGACCTGTGATTAATTAGTCAATAAGTTTTTATTAAGCACCTACTGTAGCAGCAAGCACCCCAGTGTCCCCAGGGTGCCTGCTCACACAGGTTCTTGGATCTGCTTTGTTAAAGGAAAGCAACTCAAAATGGGTTAACAAGCTTACTTTAATCAGTCAGACATATATTGTTTACCTTGTTCAGGAGAAAAGGTCAGCACCCTGAACCTCAAAGTATACAGGCATAATTATCAAGACAGAAACATCAAGTAGACAGATTTCCAAACTGTCCAACCCTTACATCCATACCCAGTCAACATCTGGGTTTCCACATTCTGGGTTTTTCAAAGCTGGGGGACTCTCAACAACGGCTTCCCATAATTCAGATCAAATCACAGAACACTTCTCAAAGTGAGTCCCAAAACAAAGCTACACATCAGGGCTTATATAGCCTTCTCCTGGCTCAGAGAATGTAACAACCTTTTGGACCCACTGGCCAATCAAAAAGTATCAACTGAAAAACAAGCCTCCCACCCCAGTCTCCAGGTGCACTTTAGCCTAGGGGCAGGGAAGATCTTTAAATTTGCATTTCCATTACACCTACCTACTAAAGAAAGGGAAGGGAGTAAGTGTCTATGAAGCTCCTTTGTACTAGGCACAGTGCTGGATCTGTGGATCCAAATATACAAATATAGTGAATGAATGAAACAATGCCTCAGAGATACTTCTCAAATTCAACAAAACTTGACCAAAAATTGATTAAGTCCTACCTCTTTTAAGCAAATAGAGGAGAGTCAGGGTCTTTTTTTACACTGAAACACTGAAACTTTACAACTGAGTATTAAGAAATGTAAAACAATTATTCTCACTGAATGAAGGCCAACCTCCTGAATAATTATGAAGTCAGAATTATGTCCTCAGTATCCCCAAAGTCTCTCCTCCCTCTCCTGTGGGTGCCCCCTCCTCCCTTCAGCAATTCAATATCCACTTTCTCTTTCCTCCACCATCCACCCCCTACTTATAAAGCTGGTTCTGCCCAGAGACTGGATATTAACTCCACTTGCTTAATCCCACAGGGATGATAAGATTCCTTGAGAACTAGATAATGACTTTCTTGAGGGATTATTGCATGGAATGAGAGTAAATCCAGCTTCTGCTTTTTTGTGGAAGGAGGAAGGGGTGGAGAGGAGATAGGGGGGTGGGGAGTAAGCTAGGTATTTTGTCAGCCACAAGCATTTAAAAAAAGAAACCCTCTGTCCAATATTTTCACAAATCTTTCTTACAGGAAACCAAAATACCTAATGCGTATTTCTCCTCTTTCTAACCACTGCTGTGCCCCACCCTCAGGGAAAGGCACAAACCATGGAGTGATGAAATGATAAACAGTAAGAGGGCCAAGCAAAGTAACCAGAGGTCTGGACAGAATTAGATAAGCAGGAATTGATCGAATCTTATACATTCTTTAAATGCAGGAAGATACTGTTTGGATATTCTAGTACTGTAAATCAATCGGTAAATAAGTCAACAAATATTATAGGCTCATAGATTTAGGACTGGGAGGAACCCTAGAGGGCATCAAATTCAACACCATCATTAAGTGTCTTGCCCAGGGTTGAGTGAATCTATATGCCAGGCACTGTCTAGGGACCAGGGAGTCAAAGATAAAATGTGAATAACTCTGGTTTGAGTTGAAGGACACAAATGCCATGACATATTTCCATCTTTTCTTTCACTAGGTTTCTTCATCCATTCCCCCAATGAAATAAGGGTACTATCAGAGCATGAAGCCATACTAGAGATCAGAAGGCATGATCTAGCAAGATGAATTTTGTATTTAATTGATTTTAATTCATGTTTATTAAGCACTTACTATTTGCAAGGACACAGGTCCCCACTTTTTCCACTTTATCTGTCTCTCACTACTCTTCTCCATACATACCTACAGCCAAATCCCATTGGTGGGAGTATTTCATACATAAACAACATTCTCCCATGCATGTATCTTTGCTTACCATTTGATTCCGTGATGGGTCATTCCACACTTTCACCAGGAATTAGCTTATCAATGTACTTCATTGATTTTTCTTGCTATCACCACCTCTCCTCTATGTCTGGGTCCCCTACATAAAAGAGAGCACACTGACTTGTCCTTTTTTCCAGACCTGGCTGCCCTGTTCTCCTGACTAGCCCTGGCTTTTCCACAGAGAAAGAATTGTTCTAAGTGCAAAGTTCCTTATCAGAATAACGATCTCTGATTCTGATATTGTGCTCTCTAGCCCCCATCCCTGCCTCCCCTTTCCTGGCTGGACTGAGAGGACAAATTGCCACCTAGACCAATAAGTATTGGTCACCAGTCCTTCCCCTTATTTCTAACTACTTTGTTTTCAGCATACTGGACAGGATGGCTCTTGGGGCCTTATCTCTACCTATAGAGGAGTGACTCATAAATAAGGGGGAAAAAATTCCTTTAACAGGACATATCAGCAAAATCAGATTAGCCTTGGGTGTCTTCCTGATCTCCTCCCTCTTCTCTATTTCATGAAATCCTACCCATCCTTCAAGATCCTTCAAGGTTATAATATCTGCTTCTCCTCCAAGAAGCAATGCCTGATATTCTTTAGCTGAATACACAGTCTTTCCTTTCTTAACCCTCACTTGGCATTTTGTTTCTCTCATAATCTTATCTCTTCTGTATAAAATCAACCAAGAAGCATTCCTTATTCATCTACTATGGGCAAGGTACTGGAGATACAAAGACAAATATAGTTCCTGCCCTCAAGGAGTTTATATTCTATCAATGGAAACAACACACACACACACACACACACACACACTTCCAAGCATATACAAAATATATACAAAGTACATGCTAGCAATTTGGAGAATGAGGAAAGACCTCACACAGAATGTCTCACTTGAGCTGAGCCTTGCAGGAAAACAGGGATTCTGTGATGCAGAGGAGAATAGAGAAGGCTTTACCCTTTGTGAAAGCCTGGAGACTGGTGGTGGAATGAGATAAGTGCAGAACTACAAGAAAAACAGTTTGACTCTCCTGTTGATTAAGAGCTCCATGTGGAAAGGTACTGAATCTGAGTTATTGTTGCAGAGCTTGCACAAAATAGACATTGAATAAATAGTTATTGAATGCCAACAGAAACATAATGTCCAGAGGGAGGTGCTGTGCTACAGTAAGGTCACATCTGGTAGCCAATTATGAGTGTCACATTGACCAAATGGAATTGGTTAAGAGGAAGGTGATGAAAATAATAATGAACTCAAAAGAATGCTACATAGTAAGCTCTTTAGATATGTTTTCCATCCAGTCATTGTAACAACAATGCAATATTCACAATGCCTATGGTAACTATAAACATGCTGTTATAGTTATTAATCACAAAATGTAACAGGCTCTCTACATGGGGGACATAGCCAGAACATTTATTCAAATACCAGAAAGCTGAGTCCCCAAACAAGAAAATCAAAGCCATTACAGTAGCTACAGGGTTGGCACATATAGTTAATGCAGTAAATACTCACATTCTCAAGCCTTCAAAACAAAACAAGCTCCCTCAGGCAAAGACCCTCCTCTCCTCACTCAAAGTAACTGCTCAGCCTCCATGCAGCTCACTTCCAGAAGCTCTGGCCCCCCGCAATTCCGATCCCCAGTATTCCTCAGCAGAAATACTTAGCAGAAGTTTTGGCTGGCTCAAAAAAAGAAGTTCACCCTGCCACTGTCGCTTCCAGTCACTGGGCTGGCTCCAGCCTGGCTCCTACTTGGCTCTGGCTCCTTCCTGCCCCATCCTTTCCTGCTATGTCAGCAAGTTCAAGGGGCATGGAAGATCTTCAAATCCCATTACCGTTACAGTCACTGATGAGAATTAGGTTAAAAAAAAAATCTACTATGTACCAGACACTGTGCTAGAGGCCGGGAATACAAATACAAAGAATTAAACAATCCTTACTCACAAGGAATTTCCATTCTAATGGATGTATAACAAATAGATAGACAAATATATATAAAACAAATATATTGTGTGATGTGTATATATGCTATATTACATAGTATAAATATAAAGTGAATAAATATAAGTACATACAAAGTAGTTAAAGACAAAGTAATTTGGGAGGAAAGGCTGCAGCAATGGAGAGAGGGAGGTTGTGGGAGGTAAAGAAAGACTTTAGGTACTTAAGCATCTTCTTAAGGGAAGGGATAGATTCTAGGTAGATATATGAAAGGAAGGAATTTCAAACATGGAGAATGATGGCGATCTTCAAGTATTTGATGGGCCCTGTACCAGCAACACGATATTCACCGCTCCCACAGTGGCTATGAATATGCTGGTGTAGTTGCAAATCACAAAATGTAACAGGGTCTCCACATGGAAGACAGAACCAAAGCATTTATTCAAATACCAGAAAACCGACTCCCAAAACCAGAAAGTCAAAGTCATTACAGTAACCACAAAGTTGGTACACAAAGTCAATGCAGCGAACACCCACATTCCCAAGCCTTCAAAACAAAACAATCTCGCTCAAGCAAGGATCCTCCTCTCCTCACTCATGGTAGCTCCTCAGTCTCCACACTGCTTGCTCCCAGCAGTTCTCATCTCATTCCCAGAAGTTCTGGCTGGCTCTCAGAAGTTCTTAATTTGGTTCTCAGAAGTTCTGGCTCTCCAGCTGGACTTTTCCTTACATATGGTATCCCTGTTCTGCCCCTTCCTGTTACATCAGCAAATTCATCCCACTGTGGGATTCACAAGTTCTAGATCTTAATACTTGACACAATCATGAACTTGAAACAAGGTACTAAGTACCTGTTTGCTTGCCTATACAAGGGGCATAGAAGATCTTCAAATCCCATTACCATTACAGGCCCTCACAAGGAAAAGAGATTGGACTTGGTCTACTTATCTCTCTACAGAGAGACAAGGCCTAGGAACCCTTGACTTGGATGCTGTGGACGCAGCTTCCACCTTGATACCAGGAAAAACTTCCTAACGATAAAAGTTACGCCAAAGTAGGTTGGAATATGTTTTCAAGCAAGGGTGGGTATGATGACTTGTGAGGGAGGGAGTCAAAGGGATTTTTGTTCAGATCTGGGTTGAATTGGACATCTTCCAAGTCTGAAGTTCTAGGATCCTCAGGGTGAGATAAGTCTCCACTGATTCAAATACTTACCTTGCTAAATGCTCTTGTTCCTTGAAGTGATTTACAGCCCATTGTTGGGATTGCTGTGCGCCTCCTCGGGATTGCTGGGCGCCTCCTTGGGATTGCGGGGTGCCTCATTGGGATTGCTGGGCGCCTCGTCGGGATTGCTGGGCACCTCCTCAGGACTGCTGGGCGCCTCCTCGGGATTGCTGTGTGCCTCCTATGTTTTCCTCACTAACATCTCAGTGTGGTTTGGGGAACGACAATCATAAAAAAAAATTAATTCTAAGTCCAGAATGAATGAAATAAAAGCTCAAACCCAAGAATCTCTTGAATCTGGAGAGGTAAAAAGCTAGAGAATTTGAAGATGCTGAAAATCTTCATTTAATATCAGCTCCAAAAATTTCGCTTAGTAAAAAAAAAAAATGTGTGCATATATATATGTATATATGTATGTATATGCATATATGTATAGCATATGTAGGGTATATTTTAAATGCATATATGTTTATATGTATACACTTATGTATGTTTTGTATATGTATGGTTACATATGTGTCTGTCTATAATTGTATATCACAAAAATAAAACTGATGTCTCATATGATGTGTTAGAGGAGGCAGGTCCACTTAGATTTGGAATTTTAAAATATCCTTTCCAAAGTTTTATGGCATGAACCCAAATGGAAGTTTAAGCATACCAAAGCAGAACAGCTGGTAATAACCATTATGAATAAATGCATTCTTCCATAGCACTTGGCAAAAAAGTGAAAACAATTCACGATCTGCACATAACATACATGCTGCAGCTGTTGCCATGATAAGGACCATAAGATGAGAGGTGAAGTCTTCAAGGAACACTCCCAAACACAGATGTCAGATATCACCATGGCAGAAGTGACTTGAGAAAGCTATTAAAGACTTGAAGTAAGATATTGGAAGATTACGTCAATATCAAGCTAGGTCTTGCTGTACAAACTTGAATACCACATCACCCAACTGAAGGCAACAAAAAAGAAACATGGTCAGCCAAAGCATACTACAAATTCTAGCCTCCCTCAATCAACAACTGAAAGTAAAATCTTAAGTGTAGCTTTTCCTTCCTGTAAAAAATATAATACTATTCTTCCTATTCTTTTATGTTTGGTGCCATTTAAACATAAAATAAATAAGGGGTCAAAGTAGCACAAAGAACAAAATTAACAATGTAACTTCCACCAAAAGGTTTATTATACAAACTTGAGAAGCAAGGAAATTAGAGGGAAAAAATCCCTTAAGAAGGAAGATATGAAAAATATCTATAGTTATAAAAGACACCAAACCCATTGAAAACACAATCTGGAGAAATGTTAAGTACATTAGTTTTGATGTTCTTAATATAATAGAAATTTTGCATCAAGGAAGATGACTGAACACAACTAGGCTTTTTGCAAAACTTGAAAGTAGCAGGCCCAGAGAAAACTGACAATAATTGGCATTATACTGTATCAAAATGGTATATGAATTTCTATCAAAATGTTTCACCAGCTTCATCTCAGCCACAAAACTAATCCCATCTTTCTCAAAAGAAAGCATTACATACCTATGAACAAAAGATGGAAAAACCAGTGACACCTTCAAATATGAGACAACTTTATGGTTTTGTAGTCTGTACAAAGAATATACATCTTGTATCACCCACCAACATTTTTTTTTAAATACATAGAAGCAACATACTGGGTGAGAATCAAAAAAAGTGGAACAAAAATTCTCAGGCATGTAAATTGTAACTTGTTATTGGTAATAATTATTGAGTAAGCCTGCTAAAATACTTTAACATGTGTGATACCTTTAGTCATTATTACAAAGCTTTAGACTCAGTTCTGTACTCATGGCTTATTCATGTATATGGTGACAACACTACAGCAATTGACTTCTATGTAAAAAACTGTTCTCTATTTGAAAATACTACTAATGCAATAATTGACTTGAAGTACAGGATTTTTCAGGGAAACAACCTAAGCTTTCTGTGGCTCTGTACAATTTAGAACAGAACTTAGCACAACTTGCAAACCAAAGCAAGAAGAACATCAAAACATTATGTTAATCACTTAGTTCCATCAAAAACAAAATCTCTCCAATATTATTAAAATATCATTTGGACTCAAAGAATATAAAATTCACAGTGTGAATAATTTTTTTAAAGACACTGAAAGCATTGAGTTTGAATCAGGAGTTCAAATAGAATCAATGGTCAAAACATGTAGCTTATAAATATCATGTAACATCTTCTCCAGGCAAAATATATTAACCCAAGCTTCCCCATCCCCAAAGCTAGGAAGGGCAAAGGATTGACCATATGTGTCATGAGATTTATTGGCATTCTGAAGTCAAAATTCATGGAAAGAGCAATGAACAACTTCACAATACCAGTCTCAACATACACCTTTTAAATAGCAAGATGGATAAAAACAGACTGAGGAAGTGTACAAACAAATACTCATATAACATTAAGAAAACACAGGTCCCACTACCCATCGGCATCTGTAGAAAGAATAACATTTTCTCGTCAAAAAGGAGGAAGAAAACTGATAGATGTCTTCAGACTGCTTGATAAATAGGTTAAATTTTTAAAGAAATTTTTCTTAACAGTTATGACTTCATAAAACAATGGTAAAAGAGGAAAATAGTTTTACATAGCTGGATTTATTAAATGTAAATAATAATAGTTTACCACCTGAAATGACCAGCCCATGAAATGACCAAGATCTATGAATGGAACCATTATGGCACTTATCTTACAATAATAAAGATTATAGCTGTTTGTGTTGGTATCTTTTCCCTCTTACTATACTTTGAGGACTTGGATTATGTCTCAATCTGAACTTAAAAAAAAATCTCATCAAGTGCTTGATATGATGCTTCATAATTGTTGTTGACTCCAGACCTACCTACCTACCTGCCCCACCTACCCCCATTCAATCTCCTTTTTTTTCTTTAGATCCTTCCAGATTCTGTAATTTCCCTAAGCCTTTTTTTTTTTAATGGTTTAAAGCAGTTCCACTGGGTGGGCAAAGAGAAAGAATAAAAGTGCTCTGAGAAGATGTAGAACAAGATGAATTTGACCCTGAGATCCTAATTCATTTCCATGTTAAGGACATTTTTATTTTGCCTCCAGGAACTAAAAGAAGGTGATCCATTGCAACTGTTATTAAAATGTACTTCCCCATCTGCCTTTCCCTTTTCTACTTTAAAAAAAAGGAAAGGTTGGAATTGATGATCCTAGCCTCCTGAATGCCAGACCAGAACTTGACTAGGAGCAAAACCATTTAAAATTTCAAATAAAAAGTAAAATTGATTTGAGGATCTGTGTTGCTATAGAGACCAGAGTATGAATTGACCTCAACAATACCCTCCAACCCTTTAGGCCTGAAATGATCACTGTTCATAGTCACACAGGGAAAGGCAGCCCCAGGCTAATATAAATGAATGAAGTAGGGAGTGAAAAATCTGGCCAAACTGGCTATTATCATGAGGAAAGCACTTTGTAAAGCTTGAAGCATTGTATAAATATGAGTTATTATCATTATTCCCTGCCCTCACAGTTGTCCATATGACTTAGAGACTTTCTAGCCTGGTTAACATGAGGAATAATAATAATAATAGCTTATATTTGCTTAGTACATTATGCTTTTCAAAGTCCTTTTATATATTTCATTCTCATAGCAATCCTCTTAAGGCAGTGGCCCCGTTTTACAGATGAGAAAGGATGCAAAACTAGATAAAAGGTAGAACTAGTACCAGAGCTCCTAACTTTTAGACCAGTGCTTTCCTCTACCATGCCATAGGTAATGCTGCTCCTTGAGCTCAGGGATATATGGTTCCTGCAGGGTTTTTAAAAGTTCAGCTCCCCCATAATCAGTTATTGACTTATCTGAGTGGGAAGTTAGTATAATGAATAGGTGACCTGGAAGAATAAGTAGCATGTTTGTGTGGCAGCTGCTCAGCCTACAAAGTCACAAATCATTCATTCATTCCTTCAATAAGTATTTACCAAGTGTCTACTATGTGAGGTACTGTGTTAGGACCTATGTGGAATAGGAAAATTATATGAAAAAATATAGAACATGGTCCATGCCCTCTAGGAGGTTTACCATTTAAATGGGAAGGCAAGATGTTATAAGATGCTAGAAATATTGAGGCAGGTATTATGAGTAATATCTATGTGGATACTCCTAGAGTATATATGTTAGCTGGTGTGGTTCAGACAGTTGGTGCTATGAATTTAGAGGTAGCGAAAGTGCATGGGGTCTACAGTAGTCACAGAAGGCTTAGAAGATGTGGGATTTGAGCAGGGCCTTAAAGGGTATATAGAATGTAGTTCTGTAGGAAATAGGGGGAAAATTCCCCGAAGGGGGTTTGGCATGAGCAACAAGAAAGGAAGGGGACTAAAAGAATGTCATTATTTATAATTTTGATAGGAACACTATACTCTGAATGTTCATGGAGAAAAGAAAGGCTAATATGTGTCTCACTTGTTCTTTCCACCCAAGACAAAGTGGACAGGACTTCTTATTAGAGTTGGTGTTTTGGATAATTTAAAACTTATCTGTAGGGGGCAGAGCCAAGATGGCAGAGTAGAAACAGGACTTCCACGGGGCTCCAGCTTCCACCTTCTCCAATACATGTCAAAAAGGCCTCTAAACAAATTTTAGAGCTACAGAACCCACAAAGTGATAGAGAGAAAAAAATCTCCTGCTGAAGGAAGCCTGGCAGGCTGGCAGGAAGGGTCCATCACAGCATGTTGGGAGCCAAGCGCAGTCCCCACTGAGCCAAGATTTTAGCCTCAGGGCAGCCCCAAACAGCAGTGGCTGGAGCAGACTTCACAAGAGTAAATCAGCAGCTGTAACAGCTTCCAGACTACTCAATCCACAAATGCTAAAGACAAAGTAAAAGGTCAGTGTATAACTTTGTTGGAACAGGGGGAACACGGTCCAGCTGCTACCCCTGGGGCAAGAAGCAGAGGAGGTGTGGTGGCTGCAACTGCTGCCATGTGGCTGCTTCTGGGTGCTCCTGGCCTGTAGATTGTAGGGGAACTGAGCAACCATTCAGAGGGTAATCACTCTTGCTTTGGCCTGCTTGGATCTAGATCGTGGTTTTAGGTTGTGGTCCTGGGGTGTGTGACCAGTGAGCCAGAGCATGTGGGGGCTGTAGAGAGTAGCTCCAGCAGCTGCAAAGACCCCAGGGATTTAGGACATAGCTCTTTCCATTCTGGAAGCAGAGTTCTGCCATGGCACAGAGCTCAAAAGTCAAGTAATTGGCTGCCAATATGAGCAAACAATGGAAGAACAAACAGAGTATAGAATCCTTTTTGGGGGACAAAAAGGATCAAGGCATGGAGCAGGAGGAAATTGAAGTCAGAACTCCTGCATCAAAGGCCTTCAAGAAAAAGATGATCTTTTTACAGGCCATGGAGGAGCTCAAGAAGGATTTTGAAAATCAAGTAAGAGAAGTGGAGGAAAAATTGGGAAGAGAAATGAGAATGATATAAAAAAATCAAGCCAACAGCCTGCTAAAGGAGACCCAAAAATACACTGAATAAAAACTTATCCGTGGTAGGAAGGGAAATTATTTTCTCTGGAAACCCCGACTGGAATAGTTTTGTGAAATGCATTCAGCCTATAAAGTTTGGAAACACTCTCCTTCTAATGTCCACCATTGACTGAGGAATCTTACTGAGGTCTTCAAGTTGCTTGTGGGTTGTCTGAATAATTAATGATGTGGTTCCATTAATATTCATGATTAATTAAGAATTATAAAGGATTTGCTGTAAGAGTAATAGGAAAGGTAGATAGATCATAGCGAGCTAGTTCACATCCCACTTCCCTGTCTCATTAATCAGCCAGCCATAAGTTAAAGGAGTCATTTGGTGACACACTTGGGCTAGTACCTGTGTTTGGTCCAGAGGTAAACATTCTCTTTGTGTCAGTGCTGGTGGGCTAATAGCCAGCCAAACATACCACATTATTAGACACAAATGGGCAAAAAAAAATTTTTTAAACAAACATTTCTCTCAAAACTTAAATCTCAGACAAAAAATAAATGCCTGACTGTATGAATTCCTTTCCAATATACCTTTAAAATTAAAACAAGAAAATGAATGGATGAATGAATAAAGAATGAAAAAAATGGAAAAAAATAATCATGCTTCATTAAGCAGCCACACTTTGCAGTTTCAGTCTTTGCCCAGGCAGCTTGCATGTTTAGGATTCATTTCAATTAATTTGTTCCTGTCTGCTGTGTTTAATTCCTTGTTGATGACAAGAAGCAAGGTGTATAAGCTGTCAAGTCAACTTTGCAATGACAACAACATAAAAACCTACGCTGAATCTCTTTTTTTTTTTAAGAATTAGGAAAGATATTTCTCATCAAAGTTATAATTAATCCAACTCTTCAAAATTCCCCTGAATAGCCCTAGGAAATCTCTTTTTGGAGTAGAAGTGGGAGAAGAATTAGCAGAAACATTTCTCACCAAGGTCATAATCAATCCCACTCTTCCACATTCCCCTGAATGGCCAATGCAGGAATTTTTTTTTCTTTTTTTCTTAAGCGGGGGGGAGTTTCTCCATGTTTATTGAAAAGAAGGCAAAAATAAATATTAAACAGCTCCTTTTGGTGTTTTGAAGTTCACCCCAATCATGGGCTGGGTAACTTAACAAGTTGAACAAATTGCCAAAGTCCAGGATTTTTAACATTTCTTTGGTATCAGGGTCCACTTCAATGATTTCCTGATCCAAAGCAGAGACCCCAGGGACATAGTTACCCCTCCTTTCTCTTTCCTCTTCCTGATTTTTGGTGTAGAAGTCATTGCCCAGAATGTTATACTATTTTTTGATGATGAATCTCCCTACCTTCTACACGGTCTTGGTCCAAACACGACCCATGTTGTCTTCAGAGGGTGAAGTGACAGGAAATATCTTTTACAAACATAAGTAGGGGGTAAGAGAAAGCTTAGAGGGGAAAAATCAAGTATAATGAAATACAAGATGGGGGAAGATCTTGACTCTCTGCTTGACTTTATACTACATTAGCCAACCACAGTTTCCAAATCTGACATTAACCAAAGGTTTTACTTGGTAGAGAGCAGTCAACAAGGGGATGTCAATTCTCCAGGGGCCAAAAAAGTGGTTTCTCCACAATTCTCACTCTTCATGCTGACTCACCTTCCCTTAGGCCCTGGGATGGGCTGTTTCAAAAGTAAATAACTCTTATTGACTATTCTTAGGTCCTTTTAGCATTTAAAGCTTCAATGTTAAGTGAACAGATTGATTTTAAATCCCAAGTACCCATGTAAAGAGTGAGACAGGCAATGGGGGGAAAGAGAGAAGAGGAAGTGAGGTAGAAGTTGCTTGAAGAGCTTTTGTCCTATTTGCTGAATAACTTGACCATCCTCACCCCTGACCCCTGCAAAATAATCAGGACTAAGAGTTTTCACTTGGAAGCTCTTAAGAATATAATTTTCATGGTCTTTATTTAAAAGAAAAAAAAATTCCTCAACCTTGAATTCCTTTATTAAAAATCTTATTTATTTGTTTTATTTTTAAACAATGCTATCACTTCCTAATAACATTCTCCTCAAACACCTTTTCCAAACCCTTCTCTGAATGATTCCAGAGTCCATATCCTCTCTCCAATCCCAGATCAGGTCCAACCTGGAAAAAAAACAAGCAGGTCTTTTCTTAGTTGTGCCTAGGGTGTGATAGAGTAGGAAAAAAAAAACACTGGATCTGGGGTCAGAATACCTACATTCACATCCTGCCTCTCATGATTATGTGACTTTGGGCAAGTCACTTAACTTTCCTGAACATCAGTTTCTTCATCATTTAGGCCCGCTGGCATCTGAGGTTTCTTCCAGCTCTATAGCTACAAATCTCTAAGAGGAGGCATTAGCTTGTGTAACCAGGAGGAGAGGAAGCTGAATTAGATTTACCAGCAGTGTAAAGAAAATAGAGTCTGGGATAGGATGGAATAGTGTGAGAAAAGAGTCTAAACCAGGCCTAGACTTTTGGGGGGAAAAGACTTTCACAGAAATGGAACCCCAAGAGGAGCTATGAAAACAAAAGAGAAAAAAAAGTTTTCCATGGTTCACAGGAGGAAGGAAACAAGTATTTATTAAGCACCTACTATGTGTCACACATTATGAAGTGATTTACAATACCTGATTTAATACTCACAACAATCTTGTGAGGCAAGTGCTATTTTTATCCCCATTTTACATTGAGGAAATTGAGGCAGACACAGGTTAAGTGTCCAGGGAAATCCATCTAATAAATATCTGAGGCTAGTTTTGAACTTGGGTTTTCCTGATTCTAGGTCCAGCAGTCTAGGCATTGGGCCACCTAGTTGAGAGTCATTTATTCAAAAAGAAAGTTTATTTATTACTGCCCCATAAGTCCCATTAAAGGAGCCTCTGTTGGGACTATCAATGTTCACTGCTGCAGAGGGGACCCCATTAGATAACAATTGGTTCAGTTGACCCTTTCCGCCCCCTCCAATGTCTTGCCTCTTAAAATTCTTCTAGGGAAACAAGTCTGGGTTCCTTCAGCAGGCTGTTGAAAGCTGTTAGCAATGTCATAACTGCAACATTTTGATAATATCAACAAGATTGATACTATGGTTAGCCAAAATATGTGGTCAATATGGAACTGTGTCATATCCTTGTAAAAAGAAATCATTTATCAGAGTACAGAGTGATTAGGAAGTAGAAAAGGGGGACTGGATTAGAAAGAGTAGGGGTACCCTAGAAACATTATTAATCAACCCGCTCTGACAAGATAGATTTTTCAGACATAAAACAGAAATCTAACACTCACTGTATATACAACGTTGATTGTAAAAATGGACACAAGACTAAATCATAATAATGTGAATCAATAACTAATTAACATTTATAAATGCAACTACAGGGAGACATATTTCAATTTCATAGCAGTGAAGCTGGATAATTGATTAATAGGACCCAAAGCGAAAAGAAGTCTGTTCTTGACATGTGCTGTATAACTATCCAGATGGGACACCAGTGAACTAATTGGAGCCTTGTTGAATTCTAACTACTTTATAGGGCATACATGGTAAGGAATAAGGTGGGGGGTAGTGGTAAATGTAGCTTTAGTAAATGTGTAAGAATGGGCTACTCAGGCAGTATCATTGGGGCAGAGGGAGCATGACACAAAAGGTCACTAATGATGTGGGCTCAATTCCCACTTGACTTATGGGCAAGTCACCACTTCCCTGGATCTCAGTTCTTCATCTATAAAATAAGAAGGCCCAATGGATAGTGTGATAGCAAGCACCCTAGCATACCCAGGATGGCCTGCTAGCACAGGTTCTTTGATCTGTTTTTCTAAAGGAAAGATAACTCTAAAGGGAGTTAACAGTCTTACTTTAATTACAGATAAATAGAAAATACAAGCAGAGAAATTAGCACAGAGATTTAACAGATAGAGCTCCAACTATCTGAACAAAGTAATACAACCACCTACATAAGCCACCAGACCCACATAGCACAAACCTCTGAATGGGGGGTGGGGGTGGGGGATGGGGGCTCTGAACAAACAGCTACTCAGAGTCCCATCGAGGGAATCAACAGCGAATGAAAAGGTCCTTCTCATAACCTCCAAAGCAAAATCTCACCCCAGAATATGTGTGTGTGTGCACATGTGTGTATGTGTATCTGTATGTGTGTGTATATATGTATATGCGTACATGTGAATGTGTGTATAGTTGTCAACTAATAGGCTCAGAGCCAGAAGGCATCACAACCTCACTGCCTAATTAGCTTAGTACTAAAAGGTGTGAAAGCCTTCCTCTAAGCAAGCCTCCCCCTAAGTAACTCCTCCTTAGGCAAGTTTTTCCCCCAGTGGGTTCTATGTGACTCAAGATGTGTCACAGCTATGAAAGCTGCAAGACATCCGTGATTGACATGTGGTCGCATAGGCCTATTAATGGACAGGAAAGATCTTCCTGTTGCACTAACATTACAGATAGCCACTGAGTTTCCTTGCAAACTTAGTTTGATGAGTCTGAATACAGAGACTGCTTTCTGTACAGGGTAAGGTGGTTTTCTCTGATCTCAGCTGACTTTGAAATTTCAGCAGGTATAGTAACCTTACCTCCACTCCCAATCTGATGAGTTAAGGAATACTAAATATAGGCCTCTCCCACTACCATTACCAAATGGGAAACAATGGGCTATTGAGAAGACAAGTGAAATCATAGGATATTGATTACACTTTTCCTCTCTTCTACCTGCCTAATCCTCCAAGGAGCAGCATCACACCAGTATGGAAGAACTTGGCTTTTGCCAGGCAAGAAACTACCCTGTTGTTTTACTGATCCCACTAATTAAGCTTTTTGTTTTTCCCTGTTTCCTTACAAAAGACTTGTTCTCCCTGGATCAGAAACATAGTTCTACATAAAGTATGGGCTGAGTGTTTCCACACACCCAGCTCACTACTCTATGAATGCCAATGGCCCCAAGCAGATCTTCACAGTGGAAATAATTTACCAGGCCCCTGGCAAGATATTCTTTGTCTTTTAACTCACCAAAGACAGAGTTTTTGAAAGGCAAATACTTCCAACTGCCTCTATTTGTCTGTTAATTTTAGTCTCTGTCTCTGTGCCCTACACCACCCCCTATGCTTGGTAACATTGATTTTTCTGGTAGCCTGTCATACAATCAAATGCTACATAAAAAATTCCATAAAGATATAATCCTCTTGTTGATGTTTTTGAATGCATGTGTCTTTGTATAAAAATATGGTTAAGATTTTGTATTAGAGCTAAAATTTCCCACACAAAGATATTATTTGGTAAATTAATGTGTTTGGTTTAGAGCTAAAATTTCTCCAAAGTAATCAACTTATGTTTTGTGCATGATAAATAGCCTGAATTTCCAAAGAAAAATCACGATGTATATTTGTATATGTTTGTGTGATTTGAGTATATGTCTGGTCACTAGCTCAAACATTTAAAAATCCTACAATTTCACAAGACTGAGATTCTGATGAAAACCAGGAGAATACATATTAGTGGTTCTGTTAGAGACTTTGGGTGTTTCTAGTAGAACAATCTTGGTGAGATAGGGGAATTTAAATTTAATATGTAAAAATAAAATTGGAATATATATTATATATATAAATATGACCAATAATTAACATCTTAAGCCAAACTAAAGCTATCAATACAATATAAATGCTTGGCAAAAGATGGTCAAATAATGGCTTGCAAAATTGGGGAAATGGAATTCCCATTTACTATGGCTATGTAATGAGCAGGTGTTATAGGAAAGAAAGAAAAAGTTACTCTGTATTGTGAGGAAGGAAGGAAAGAAAGAAAGAAAGAAAGAAAGAAAGAAAGAAAGAAAGAAGGAAAGGAAAGAAAGGAAGGTAGGACAGAAGGAAGGAAGAAAGAAAGAAAGAAGGAAAGAGAGAAAGAAAGGAAAGAAAGGAAGGAAGGTAGGACAGAAGGAAGGAAGGAAGAAATAGAAAAGACAGTTTTCTCGATAAGCATAAAAGATTCAGCAACATGGAACATATATGTTATAAAAACTTGTTCAGAGAAAAAGAGGTCAGTGTTCTTAGCACAGCACTGTCGACACAGGCATTGTTCAGGGGCTTAATAAATGTTTGTTGAACTTAACTGAAGAACTCCTTTAAGTATAAGAGTAACAGGAACAATAATTCACATTTATATGGAATTTTACAAGCCTCTTTCTTCACAATAACCTTGTGGCAGGTAGTTCACATGTTATTATCTCCATTTTATAGCTATGAAAATTGTGACTTACCCAAGGTCACATAGGTAGTGTCATTCAAGGTCTTTTGACCTCTGACCCAACGTTCATTCCACCATACCAGGAAAGACAAAATTCTATTTGTCACAAGACTTAGTAAGCTTTAATTTTCTGTTATTCATTCCATACCTGCCTGACACTGTGACTAAAATTCCTAGATAATTGTGTGAGAGATGAGTCACAGTGAAGTTTCCTCATCTTTTTAACTCCCTGTTACATTCCTCTCTCTTCTCCATACTTCATAAACCAGTTCATTCTCACGAGTAACTCATGATTTCCCCGAAATGAGGGAATTTGAAAGAAAACCATACTTGGAGTCAGGAAGACCCAAGTTCAAGTCTGCCCTCAGACACTTAACACAAAAACTAGCCATGTGACCTTGGACAAGTCACTTAACCCCAATTGCCCTCCAAAAAAAAAAAGCAAACCATATGAGTCCACTTCTGATTGGGCACTTCCAAATTTAGGGAAAGGAAATGCATAATGAAAGATTAAAATTGCTTTGCGCTAATTAGCAAACACTAGTAAAAGATTTTGAGCTCACCTCACCAGCCAATGGTGAGGTAGGACAGGTGTTAGAGGTAGAGTTAGGATCAGGATCAGGACAAGAGAAGCCCTCGAGCTTCCACATTTGGCACTCCCTGGCAGACATCATTTGAGTGACAGGGACAGTGCTCTTTCTCATGAGAAAGAAGAAAGACCTTTTCTGATCTCAGACTCAGATCTGAACTTTTTCATCTCACACAGTTAGTTTCCAGCTTTTGCCACAACCCAATTTGAGAGCCTCCCCAGAGGCAGCCCATTGAGCCTAAGGACCCCTTGTGTGTAGAAGCAATGCTCATCCATGCCAATGAGAATCCTAAGGGATGGACATGGAAGAGTGATAATCACCTTTACTCAGGGCTTAATAGCTTGCAAAATGTTTTCCTTACAACAGCTCTTTGAGGAAAGGATAAAAAAAAAGAGAAAGAAGATTTGTGAAAGGAAGGAAAGAATTGAATGAGAGAAAAACAAAGATATTTTTGATGGAGGCAAAAAAGGGGGCGGGGGAATCAATATTATTGGGCTGCAGGCAGCACTTTAGATGCCCTAGTCAGGTTTGTCTAAGCATCATTTCTAGAGAGGAAAAAAAAAAAACCTTTCTATTTTCAATCCAGTCTAACAAGAATTTACCAATCATTTAATATATGCAAAACACTGTGCTAGGCATTAGGGATATAATGATGAACTTAAAAACAGCCCCTGTCCTCAAGGAGATTACATTTTATTTACATTTAATTTACATTGTGTTTTACAGAAAGAAAAATTTTATAGCATCTCAATTCAACAACGATTTACCAAGCACCTACTACGTACCAAGCATTGTTCTAGGCATTAAGGATGTAAAGACAAAAGTGACTAAAGTATCCCTGCTCTTAGGTGGCTTTTACTAGACCTCACAGACTTATTTTGAAGTTTATTGTTATATTTTCTATGAGCGTATGCTGAGCCTCTCTGAAGAACAGGGCTAGAGTTTGCTTTAAAAAAAAAAACTGGGGGCAGCCAGGTGGCTCAGCGAGTAAGAGCACCGGCTCCAGTGTCGGGATGACCTGGATCAAATCCGGGCTCAGATACTCAGCACCACACCCAGAAACACCTGGCCGTGTAACCTTGAGCAAGTTACTTAACCCCGATTGCTTTAAAAAAATAAAATTAAATTAAAAAAAAAACTGAGTGGATTTTTTTTAGGTATGACTTGGGCCTTAGCATTGCTTCTATGTTTGGCAAATCTCAGTATTTCTTCTGATAGCATTTGTTCATTATTTTCCTTCCTGTCACTACCATCAGGACTACATGTCTGCTAGCACTAAGGTTACACCATAATTATTGCAAAGTGATGTTCATCAGGTGGCTCCTTTTCTTATGTCATTTGCCTTTAATTAGTTCACCAGCATTAAATAGCTTCCCAAAGGCAAACTCCCATGATGCTTGTTCATGAGGCCCTCATTGCTTCCTCCTCCACAATGGAAAAAAAAAAGTATAAAAGTGGCAGGTGATCCCATAGGTCACTGGGCAAATGGCTGATTTGTCCCCAAGGGTACCCTGACCTGACGTTAAATATATTTGGTCTTCAGTATAAGTATAGGTCCCCCTTTTTTAACTTGCAAAGCCTCTCTGACTTGTGATTACCAACACACATGCAAATCTCTCATCATTTATTTTATCAGAGTTCAAGGGTCCATTAATTTAATGGATTTTGTTCCTTGCTTTTAATTGAATCCACATTTCTCCCAATAAAATTTGGGAAGAGCTATAAACTATGTAACAGTATAATGAGGAGAAAATGATCACAGAGAAAAACAAGAATATCAGGAAACCACAGCATCTCAAAGCATCTTTTCATATAAATTTATTTTTATACCAAAAGAAAAAAAAAGAAATATTTTTATTGTACAGTATAAAATTATTCCTACTAAATTGAAGATGGTTTCTTTGGCCAATATGCCTCTGATAACTTTACACTTTAAAAAAAAATCCAAAATCCACAATCTGCAGCACTTGTAGAAAAAACACCTGTTCAATAATTACATAAATTCTCTTGACAGATTTCAATGACCCATTATGTATTCTTTTTGGCAATGTCAGCTTCCTAAAGTCAATTAGCTTCTGGATTTGAAAGGCACCTGGTGACCAACATTCTACTCGTTATTCATGGAATTCATTTAATTTTTGCATAGACTTGACAAGTCTGAAAAATCTATTAAGTTAAAAAGAACAAAGAAATATATTACATTTGCTATTAGCAAACAATCTTTCTTTCCTTTAGCTGCAAGTTTTCCCCAGGGGATTAACAAAGTGCACCAGTTAAATATGTCTGTACATTTAAAACATTAAATATGCCAACAGCAAGACATTTTAAATATTTTGAATCAAATACTATAGCACAAATATAATTTACATATTTTGCACAAAACATTACATCTGAAATATAATTTTAGATATTATATAAAAATACATATTTTTTTCTTTCCTCTTTAGAAAAAAAATTATTTGCAGGTTCTACCATGATGTAACAATTCAAAAGAACTCAACTCTTCAGATGATCCCCCTCTTGCAATTAGGATCAAATTCTATTAGGTTTGGTCTCCTAGTGGCATGAAACTGTAGCAAGACCAGGCGTCAAGTGTAGCCCCTTCTAATAGCCCAAATGCAGCGTTTCATGAAGGTAACCATAAATGCCACACTCCAGTTTAATTCTAGGAATTTATTACAAAATATATAAACCATTGTGTAATAAAGCCTGTATGTTGGAATATAGCTTGAGTCCAGATACTCCCTCTGTGTACACACAGAGTCAAATGCACACATCTGAGGGTAAAAGTCTGCTCAGAAGGCTCTAAGTCATGTCTCCTAGTAGTCTGACACAGCTATGAAACATCTTTATTTTTAAAAATTAACACACACCCTAGGAAATGTATAATTACTACCAGCAAAACTTGAGGTTCAATCTATATCTCGAACTTTAAATGCCCCAAAGTAAGTTGCATCTTGAGCGGGATCCAGTAATGATGGGTTGGATACCTGGATACTTATTTCTTCACCAGACCTCAGTTTAAAAAATCCTCCTACATTTATGGAGTAAAAATGGAACTCTGATTTTTTTGACCAGTATTTAGTGCTTCCTCCTTTCATCAAAGTATCAGAATTTTGGATTTTCACATTGGTCTTAGTGACATATACCATCAGCTGAAGAGATTCCGTGGCCAGACCACCAGAAGTTTCATGATGTCTGAAACAAATGTTGGCATAGAGGTAGTAGAAGCCATCTTGATTGACCCTTAGTTTTCCATTGCTGAAAGTCATATTTGATATATTTGCCCAACCTCTGTCATGGTACCAGGAAGAAAGATTCACTTTTCTGGAGCCTGAGCAGAAGAGAGAAAAACAATTAAAATTTAGTTCCTATCTTGAGTATGACATTCAACAGGTCTTTGAGCTTGGGAGCAAATCACCAATGAGCACTCCAAAGCATTAAGTAATTGAACCTCATAACTTGCACCAGAATTGACAATTTCGTTTTCTTATGCATCTCAATCAACTCAACCTTCACTTTCAATTCATGAAGAGGTATTTGAGGTATGTAGAAGGGAAATGAGAAACTGGATTCCAGTGGCTCTAATGAAAGAGTCAGAGTAGTGACCACATAGTTGCCTACAATCTTCTTTCCTCTTTTCCCCCTTTTTCCTCTTTCAAACTTAACTTGTACTCACAACTGAAACCTACAGTTCAACACAGGAGAAAACTTAATCAGCACTCAACAGAGGCAATGGGGTATATAAGGAACAGTGCTTGACTGGCAATCAGGGGACCTGGCTCTAACATTAACTTGCCATATAAAATTGGACAAACCATTAACCTCTTTGAACCTCTGATTCCACATGTATAAAAAGAAGAAATTAAACTAGATTTGTAAAGATCCTTTCTGTCATAAATTTCTATTATTCAATTAAATATCACACAAATCCTTCAAGTTTGTTCACTTTCTACTCAGAACATAGTCTATTAGAACAATTCATTTATTCCTACATAGCAAAAAATGGTACCAAGTCATTACTATCCAGTGTTTAGTATTGTTCAAACTTTATACTAACCAACAATTCCACATATTTATATAATGGTAACTGATATTCACAGAATGTCTGAAATACTTCCTAAATCAAGGACAAAATTATGTTCAGAATATTTTTATTATATTCAAATTCATTTCAAGTTGATAACCCATGAATAACAAACAGATTTAGTAATTCTTAAGGCATAGTGGATAGAGATATATCCATTCCCTGGCCTGAGTTAGGAAGGCCAGGATTCAAGTATGGCCTCTGACACATAGTATGTGTTCCTGGACAAGTCACTAAACCTCTGAGTGTCCCCAGGCAATTCTCTGATTTCAAAATATACAACTTGTATTAAACTGTTAATTTTTATTAGAAAAGGAAACTTCCTTGCTGGGAGTTGCCTATCCTAATAACATCAGTCTAGATCACTGCCCCCCCCCCCCAAAATGTCATACATTACCCAGAACTAATTAAGCAAAACAACCAAATCCCAACCATGCCAAAGAGAAAGATTTTACTGTATGTGAAACGCTGCTCTACTGCAGATAACAGACTTCCCTTTAGTTCACAGTGCAAAGCCTAAACTCTTATTCATCCCATATGAAGACTGCATAAACAATGTCTCTCCCTGCTCAATTAAGATAGTCATTTATATCACCAAAATAGACAATACAAAATTGGTTCCTGTCTTTAGGCTCAATGCCAGAAAATCCCATTTCTGTGACTACTAGAATCTCCTTACTCCCTGCAAGTCAACCCTATAACTTGACACAGTTTGGGTGGAAAAGCAGGATAGAAAGGAGAGGCCTGAAGACTTAAATATTTTTTAAATTTATTATTTATTTCTAAATACTTTTCTTCTTAAATTTTGAGTTCTGAATTCTCTTCCTCCCACTCACTGAGAAGGCAAGCAAAATTATATCAATTAATTATATATGTGAAATCATGAAAAACATATTTCCATATCAGATGGAAAATGGCACCAAAAAGCAAAAAAAAAAAAAATTTAAAATTAAAATAAAGAGAGAGAGAGGGAAAATCATACTTCAATTTACATTCAGACGTCATCAGTTCTCTCTCTTGTAGAGAGCATTTTTTCATCATGAGGCCTTATCTTGGATCATTTTATTGATCATAGCAGCCAAGTCTTTCACACTTGTTCATCATTACAACATTGCTATTTGATCTCCCAGTTCTCACTTCACTTTGTATCAGTTCATATAGGTCTTGCCATGTTTTTTTTTTCTGAAATCACCTCCCTCATCATTTCTTATAGTACAATAGTACTCCATTACAATCATATACCACAACTTGTTCTGCCATTCCCCAATTGATAGGCATCCCCTCAATTTCCAATTCTTGCTATCACAAAAAGAGCTGCTATAAATATTTTTGTGCCTATAGATCCTTTTTTCTTTTTCTTTGATCTCTTTGGGATACAGATGTAGCAATGGTGTTACTGGGTCAAAGGATATGCACAGTTTTATAGTCCTTTGGGCATAGTTCCAAATTGTTTTCCAGAATGGTTGGACCAGTTCACAACTCCAACATTTTATTAGCGTTCCTATTTCTCCTAATCTCTTCCAGTACTCTTCTGACAACTGTGAGGTGGTACCTCAGAGTTGTTTTAATTTGCATTTCTCTAAGCAATAGTGATTGAGAGTATTTTTTCCATATGACTCTCGATAGCTTTGATTTCTTTTTCTGAAAACTGTCTGTTCATATCCTTTGACCATTTATCAGTTGGTGAATGGCTCTTACTTTCATGAATTTAATTCAGTTTCCAATATAGTTGAGAAATGAGAACTTTATCAGAGCTTGCCTGTAAAAATTTTTTATGTTACTTCATTGTCTAGGGTATTTTCTTTTCTTTTTAAGCAAATGTAGTTTCCCTGATTATCTTTTTAAATTAAGTCTATTTTTGCTTTTGCTGATCTGAGATTATGATTGCTATCCCTGTCTTTTTTACTTCCACTGAAGCACAATAGATTCTGCTCCAGACCTTCGTTTCAACTGTGTATGTCTTTTTGTTTGAAGTGTGTCTCTTTTAAACAACACATCATTGGATTCTGGGTTTCTAATCCATTCTGCTATTCACTTCTGTTTTATCAGTGAGTTCATTCCATTAACATTCACAGTTAAGGTTACTAACTATGTATTTCATCCATCCCACTTTTTCTGTTTATTCATTTCTCTCTCTTTTTATCCTGTCTCTCCTCAAAAGTCTGTTTTGTTTCCTACCACTTGCTCCCTTAATCCACCCTCCTTTTTATCATTGTCCCCACCCCATATCTCTTATCCCCTTCCCTTCCTAGTTTTCCATTGGATAAGATAGATTTCTATAGCCAATTCAGTACATGTATATATTCTTCCCTCTTTGAACCAGTTCTGATGAGTGAGGTTCAAGTATCTTTGCACACCTCCTTTATGAGAAGATTTCCCCATTCTACCTCTCCCTTCCCACTTCTATCACTGCATCCCTCTTTCTCATCCCTTCATATTTTGGGGGGAGGGAGATCATCCTAATATAATCAACTCACACTCATGCCCTCTATTTATGTAAACTCCTTTAACTGCCCAAATAATAAAGTTCTTAGGAGTTACATACATCATCTTCCCATATAGGAATGTAAACAGTTTAATTTTATTGAATCCCTTATGATTACTCTTTCATGTTTACTTTTTTATGCATTTCTTGAGTCTTATGTTTGAACATCAGATTTTCTATTCAGCTCTGGTTTTTTCATGGCAAACACCTGGAAGTCCTCTATTTCACTAAATATCCACTTTTTTCTCCTGAAGGATTATACTCAGTTTTTCTGGTCATAATCCTAGCTCCTTTGCCTTCTAGAATATCATATTCCAAGACCTCTGTTTCTTTAATGTGGAAGCTTCTAAGTCTTGTGTGATTCTGACTGTGGCTCCATGATATTTGAATTGTTTCTTTCTGGCTACTTGCATTGTTATCTCCTAGACATGGGAGCTCAAGAATTTGGCTCTAATATTCCTGGTAGTTTTCATTTTGGGATCTCTTTTCTTCCCATCAAAGACTATAGAAGGCTCCATCTTTATTCAACAAATATATATTATAGGTGCTATACTAGGTGGACCTGGAGTCAGTAGAATTCATAATTCTGAGTTCAAATCCAGCCTCAGACATTTACTAGCTGTGTGACCCTGGGAAAATCTCTTCACTCTGTTTGCCTCAGTTTCCTCATCTATAAAACGAGTAGGAAAAGGAAAAAAACAAACCACTCTAGTACCCTTGCCAAGAAAACCCCAAAGGAAGTCACAAAGAATTGGACAGGACTGAACAACAACAAAAACAACAATATATTGTAAATATACCATCGGGATAAAATAGACATTTTAACCTCAATGAACTTAAATCTAGCTGGGCAAGTGAGACAAAGAAATAGGAAACGTTAACTGATTTTTTTTCTCACATTCAATTTATAGCAACTTCTAACTTTGCAAAGCACTTTCCTCTATTTACATATGGCCCTCACAACAACCCTCTAAAGTAGTCAGGGCAGGTCACATCATCCTCATTTTACAGATATAGAATCTGAGGTCTTGGAAGAAGTTAAAAAGAATTGCCCAAGGTCACAATGCTAGTAAGTAGCACGATCCACTTATGAATGTGAATCCAGTGTTCCTTCTACAGTACTACATTACAGTACAAGGCAATAAAACATCATTGGTGCTAACAAGTGCTCTAGGTCAATGCAGAGGAATTCAGAGGCAGGAGAGATCACCATCAGATAAGAATATCAGGAAAGGATTCATTGAGAAAGATGCATGAAATTTGGAGAGGCAGAGAAGGATGGGAGTGAGAGCATTCCAAGGGCAAGAACAATGGTCTAATCACAAGCTAGAGGGACCTTAAGTAGATTAGTCTGGCTGAAGAAATGGGTTCAGAGAGAATAGTGGTTGAAGAGATAAGTTGTGTCCAGGCCAGAGAGAACTTGGAATGCCTGGTCAAGGAACCTTGTACTAATGGGGTCTGACTGATTCTTCACTTCAACCACTACTGTCATTACTAGCAAATTTGAAATCAAGATGAGATGATACCTGAGTATCATATATGAATAGCCTGAGTAACACAAATGAATACATGAATATTATAGGGGCAAAATGATGCTTATGCCTCCTGAAGCCTGAGACTTCTACATTGCTGTTAACAGTCAGTTAACTGGGTTAACTGAGCTGTGTTCTCATTTCTCTTCATAGTTATATGCATAGCTGGGACTATCCCATAACACAAAATATAGCCCCAGAAGATCTTCAAGAATCTATGATTTTGCTGGCCAAGCAGCTCCAGGGAAACCTCAGGTGGAAATTCTCTTTGTTAATGTAAATCCTAGCACATCTCATACTTAGAATATTGGAGAATTGCCGAGGGTTCAGAAATGTTTCAGAAAGGGTTCAGTATGGTTGCTGTTGCCAAATAGACTTCAGCATATCATCCAGGGTAAAGTTTGTTACACATTATTTAAAACAACCTGACAAGATAAATGTAGAGTAATAGTTTCATATGGTACACAGTGATGCTTCATTATTAATTTGATTGCATTTAAAATGTGCTAATATGCAAAGTAGTCTTTCAGTCATTAGAGCAAATTAGTACAGTTCATTTGGAGATGCAGAGAATAAGATAAAATATGTTGGTGAAACATATTTAGGACCCATTTCATTGGTAAGGAGATCATATGGAAACTAAAGAAGCCTATTTTCATATTCTACTACAAATTGCACAAGCTTACCCTCAAAGAAAATATTCCATTGGCTGCTACCAAATTATTTCATCCCAGATTATTTCACAGAAACCTTTCTACACCAATTATGCCACCATGATTTTAGAAACTGGACTGAAGAATTAGGCACAAAAATAGCCATATATTTAGTGTTTCGAAGTATAAAAATACCTTGCCTAATTGTAACACAGCTGTCTGGAAGCCTCATTTATCTGGTAACATCCAAGAGCTCGAGGATAATAAGGTTCAGCTCAGCCTAAAACAGATGTTGCAAGATCTGTGCATGCTAAATAAAGCCCGTGTACTTTACTGATAGGAGAACACCTCAAATCCTCGCTCAGAGTCTATTTGCCACACTTTTGTTTTGTGTACAGTTCTAATGAGTCTGGTTTCTGGTTTCTAAACCCGCTGGAAGTGAGGACCAGCAAAATTCAAGTAGGAAGAAAGTTATTCCTGACAGCAGAGAGAGGTGGTAGCTGAAACCATGATAGAAAACAGATGCAAGTACTAAAAGCACAGAAAAATTAAACCATTTAGTATATGCAATAGGTCTGATGATGTCACTGTAGATTAGTGCAATAGTGATAATGTCCATCGTTATGATGCTGTCACCAGAAACGTTTAAATGACATACAGTATATTTTGCTTATTACAGCAAGGAAATATGTATTTTATAAAGATTTCAATGCAAAATTGAATTTTTGAAGTTTTGGTAACTAAAGGAATAAATTCTCATTTACCTGGAAATTGGAGCCATGTAGAACAACTTAATTCTCGAGAGTTCTAGCTAGTCAAGTTTCACTCTTATTATTAAATATTATATGAACATTGTGGAAAAAAATCTATATATATTAATGTGGTTATTATTAATATAGTAGCCTGGTTGGTTCAAGTCCTGGCTCTGACATAAGGCAACTCCCTTAATCTCTCAGTCCCCCAGGCAACTCCAGAAAACATAATTAATTGAGCATCTGTACCACTGGAGGGAGATTCCACACTAGGAGCTCTCTATGCTGATGTTTCAGGTCTGACCCTCCCATCTCCCAGAAAATTGATTAGTACAATCCACAGATATTTTTTTTTAGGTACTTGGGGTTAAGTGACTTGTCCAGGGTCACACAGCTAGTAAATGCCAGTGCTCTATCCACTGCACTACCTAGCTGCACAAATCCATAAATTTTTAAACTAAACCTTCCTTATGAAAACCACGTAAAATATTGTCTCTTACACAGGAATGGCAATGTAAAGTGATGATCTTCCTGACTAAGTAACTGGTTAATTTTTAGGAGAGGCACAGAGTTTTTCACTAGCTAGAAGCCTGCTTCCCATGACTCCAGCAAGACCACTGCAAGAGGCAGCTAAGTCAACAACAATGTCATCATTTGAAAAAGTATAAACAACTTCCCAGAGACATCTATTGCCTTCTTCAATAATGGGAATGCCTGAACTTTGGTTTGAGTGAGTATGGAAGGCTCAGGGGCACAATGGTATCAATACATACCTGCTGGCAATATGTCTAACTACTGGCTAAAAATGCAAACTGGAGCAAAGTATGTTCTGGCAAAGCTAAGAATCAATTTCTAGGAAGAGTTTCAATGTTTGTCATCTTTAAAGCAAATGATCTTTCCTTTGGTGTGACAAAGAGCTTGCATTGATGTAGTCGCTGGTTGGTAGCTTTAAGTATTCAAATGGCTGATAGGATTCTTTGAAATGCTTTTGTTGGCTGCATGCCCAGACAACTTACCTGAGGGAATATTGGTGCCATTAATAGTGAGATGAGCAAATGGCTGGGTTTTCCTGGAGAAATCCAACAAAGGATGGTCCATCATAGCTGGAGATGAAAGAAGTCAAGTTAGATCCAAGAACATCAATCTAGCAGGATGCCAAATATTTATATTGGCCAGTGCTCACCTTTCTCTGCTCTTGTATTCTCTGTCCTAACCATAAGTTTTAGTTCCTAAAAGGGAAAGGAAAAGAACACAAAGTTTTAATGCAATGGCAACACTTTGCATTGGTGCAATGTCTTACAGTCCTTAGAAGTGTTTTTATATAAGTTCATTATCTCAGGTCCTAACCACAATCTTGGACACCAATGTGTACTCTCTTAACAGACTATGATCATCTTTTGCAAAAAGTGGATGGAAGACAAGAATGCAAGGGTACTGTGATGAAATATTTCTTTCACATAATACTATTTTAGGCGCTTTTATTTCTTGTACTTTTGACGACTAGATGTATTGTTGACTGAGTAAATTCACCACAGAAAATTGTCTGGCTATTGTGAGGAAACCATACAATGTTGGCATACCAACATAGGGCATTGCAAACTATGCAAGCTAATAAGAGAGCAAAAAAAAAAAAAAAGAGCATGTAATTTATAAAACATGGGGTAATTGAAGCATAATTAAAAATAGTCAGCAGGTACACAAATGGAGAGGAGATTAACCAGGACAATAACAATTACACAGAATATGTGGTTCTCTTAAATCTTTGGGGGAATACTTTTTATGTCCTTTTCATTAGAGCACATGGTTGCTATACCAGTTATGCGCAGCCCACAGAGAAGAGAATGATGGTCAACAACCAGTGGTTAATTTTTTTTTAATCACAGTGCATTAAAAAGTACTACACAGAAGTGTAGGAGCTTTTAGAATGCCTATAATTAACTTAAAATATTGCTGCAAGTAAAAGTTTAGAAATGCAGGCCAGAGAAAGGAGGTGAACTGGGGTCCACAAAGAGGACAGGTATTTGCATTTCAATTCAAGGCTGCTGCTTCATCAAAGCCACTCAGAGACCTCTTCTGGATGCCTTGCTAGTCATGTCATTAAGTACTGGATTTGTGCATTGAAAGTAGTGGTTTTAATCCTTTAGGGAGCAGCTGGAGATTTAGTCCCCATTTGAAGCCAGACCTAAATGATAACTGATTTATATAATCTTGAGAAAGCCCTTAATCTCTTTGTGACTTACTTCAACTATCTATTAAATCAGTATGATTAATGCACGTCAATTATTTGCAGGGATGTTCATTCAAAAGAGGGGATGTATACCCTCTAGTCAAATGTTTTGCAATGCTTTAAGAAAGAATGTCCTAACATTACATCATTACCAAGCATCAGCAATGGCTACACCTTCTAAAATTACAAAGCTGGAAGATATTGAAAGAAATAAAAATGTATTCCATTCCCTTGACCTGGGACAAGAATATACCATGTCACCTCAGAGAGATGAGAATCTATTCTATTTTTAAAGACCCCTCTTGAGGAATCACACTGTCTTCCTAAGTAACCCAGTACAGTGTTTTAAATGAATCACGATCTTGTTTTACTTTAAAAACCTTAAGGTCAAGACACTCAATCTGAACTACTGGTTTGCCCCACTCCATCTGAGATCTAAGCCTTTCCCCAGCTCTTTAACAAGCTCTACTGGTACACTACGGTCCCTAAGATCCTTCGCTCAGTCCCCACCAGGCACCGAATCCTATAATTCCCTCATTTTTACCCTTGCTGAAATTCTGTAGGGACTGATTTTACATCTCCTTCTTTAACTGATGATGTCTCTTACCTGTGTAGTTGCAGAATTAGAAATTAGGCATAATTCATGCATATCAATATATTTCATATCAGATAACCCTTGGGAGGTCATTGTACTTAGGAGTCCATTAAAAATAAAATCATTCTTTACTTAATATATATCTTTAGATACTTCATTTTCCAGAAATGCACACAGAAGTTTAGGAAGTGCTTTAAAAGTCCAGTGGAACATTCCATGCTGGGCAGATTCAGAAGGCTAGCAAGACTCTCTGGCCTTTCATTTCTTGATTACCTCTAAGTTCACACTTAACATGGGGAATCATATAGAAAAATAATTGCCAACTTATAACTTGGAGGTAGAAAGAGACAAGTGTATCATAAAATCATAATGCTGAAATGGATTGGAAGTGAGGTCAGAACCAACCTCCTTGTTATAGACAAGGAAATCATATGTGATTGGATGTCAATAACCATCCTCTGTCTGTACATTGCATTACTCAGAGTTCTTAAGTCTCTCAGATTTCTTAAGTCTCGCAAAGTTGTTTATACAGTGTTGGTATAGTATAGATAATTCTCCATATAGACAAGGAAATGGAGGCTTACGTTTTATTCTAGTTTCTAGTGGACAAGAGTCCAATAGATAGAAATACAGAGCAATAATTTCAAGTTACTGACTAAACTTCAGACTGGAAGGGGTCCCTCCTCATGACCTACAGCCTCCAGATTGGGAATGTGTGTTTATGTATATATGTATACGTGTGTGTGTGTGTGTGTGTGTGTGTGTGAAGAGAGAAAGAGAGAGAAAGTGAGAGAGAGAGAGAAGATAGATACAGATAAATAACAGATTTTAATATATAGCACACCTCAGTAGTTCTTCCAATATGGACAAGGTTGGGGAGAGGAGAAATTAGAAAACTTCAGAATCATTATGTGCCCCCTTAAGGTAAGATCACTTACTAACCAAGATAATACAATAACAATAACAATGACAATAAGATTTATATAAAGTTTTAAGGTTTATAATGTGCTTCAAAATATCTCATTTGGTTCTTATAGCAACCCCGTGACATAGGTGCTATTATTATTCCTATTTTACAGATGAAGAAACTGAAATAGACAGAAGTTAAGTGACTTGCCCAGGGTCACACAACTAGCAAGTATCTGAGGCTAGATTTGAATTCAAGCTTCCCTGATTCTAGGCTGGGTGTTCTATCCACTATACCACTTAGCTTCCTCATGTGAATAGTTATATAGAACTATATATACCGAATTTGAACTCAGGTCCTCCTGATTCCAGGGCCAGTGCTCTATTCACTGCACCACCTAGCCACCCCTTGTTAACAAACTTCTAAAGAGTTACTTTATAGAACTAGAAAAATAATAAATTTCATCTGGAAGAACAAAAGGTCAAGAATTTCAAGGGAAGTAATGAAAAAAAAAACCAAAATGGGGAGAGGGTCTAGAAATACTACATGTCAAATTATACTATGAAGCAGTAATCATTGAAACTATTTGATACTGGTTAAATGCTAGAAAGTTTAATCTGTGGAGATGATTAAGTATACAATATATAGAAGCAAACAGAAATAGGAGACTAGGGTTCAATAAATCCAAAGACCCTAACTATTGATATAAGGATTCAGTATTTGACAAAAACTACCAGGAAACAAAAGCAATTTGGTAGAAAACAAAATATAGACCAACATCTCATACCATATACCAAAATAAGCTTCAAGGTCACATTGTAAATTAGAGGAGCATGGAAGAAATTACCTATGACTAGGGGAAAAATTCAAGATTAAATAAGGGACCAAGAGGATCACAGAAGATATAATGCAAAATTTTTATTATATAAAATTTAATAGTTTTTTGTACAAATGAAATCAATGTAAAATTTAAAAAGAAATAGGCAAGTAGAGAAAAAAATCTTTGTACCAAATTTTTATGATAAAAGTCTCCTTTCCAAGATACATAAAGAATGAATTCAAATGTATAAGAATAAAGGCCATTTATCAATTGACAGCAAATGAATGAGTACTTCTCAAGAGAAGAAATCCAAGTCATCAAAAACCATATGAAAAAATGCTCCAAATCACTAATAATTAGAAAAATGCAAATTAAAGCATACCTCACATTAATCAGATTGACAAACTTTACCAAAAAATGAAAATGACAAATGTTGGAGAGGCTGCAGAAAAATGGGCATATCCATGCACTCGTGGTGGAGCTATAAATTGATATATGCATACTAGAAAGCAATGTAAAACCATAACCCCCAAAATATGTATACCCATTAAGCCAACAATACCATTTCTAGGTTTATAACCCAAAGAGATTGAAGAAAGAAATAAAAGAGCCGTATGTATTAAAATAGGTATAGTAGCTTTTTTGTGGTGGTAGAGAACTAGAAATTAAGGCAATTGAAGAGAATATGGCATATGAATGTAATAGAATGCTATTGTGCCACAAGAAATTGTGAAATGAATGGTTTCAAAGAAACCTGGAAAGATTTGTACAAACTTAAGAAGAGCTGGATGCAGAAAATTATCTATACTATACCAACACTGTACAAAACTTTGAGAGACTTAAGAACTCTGAGTAATGCAATGTCCAGACAGAGGATGGTTATTGACATCCAATCATATATAATTCCAGAGGACCAATGATGAAGCATACTGCCCACTCTCTGACAGAGGTGAGAGACTCAGAATAAAGATAGAGATAGATGAATAGAGATATAGATATAAAGACATATATCTACATAGATATATACATACATATGTGTGTATATGTATACACAGATATATATACACAGACATATACACATATATGTATCTATAGGGACAATGTGGCAATTTGGTCATTTTGGGTGTTCTTTTTTAACTATGTATATTTGTTACAAGAATATTGTTTTTCTTTCTCCTAGTAGGAGGATGAAGGGGAGAGAGAAGGAGAAAATAAATGTTTGTAAACTGAAAAAAAAAAGTAAATGCAATATTAAGTGTAGCTCAGGTAAACCATATAACAGCATAGTGTGATTTTTTTTTTTTTTGCTTTTTGGAGGACAATTGGGGTTAAGTGACTTGCCCAAGGTCACACAGCTAGTACATGTTAAGTGTCTGAGGCTGAATTTGAACTCAGGTCCTCCTGACTCCAGGACCAGTGCTCTATTCACTGCCCCACCTAGCTGCCCCTATAATGTGAATTTTTTTAAAAGACTTTTGTTTACTTTCAGAATGGGACTATCTTATACTGAGTATGTCCTAGTGAAGTTATATGGGATTAAGTTATATGGGATTAAGTTATATGGGATTCTCTATTTGATAAATTTTACAAAACTTCTGCCAAGTGTTCTCTTTACTTTTTATCAATTTAAAGTTTTACTAGATATATAACTCTAGCTTAATTAAGAGTTTCCAGTAAGGAGTCACATTAAAGCAAAGTTGGTCTTATTTTATCAAAGAATGTTAAAAAAAAAAAAAACAACAAACCATATTTCTCTCAAGAACACTATAGGGAAATTTTATTGAAAACATAGGTATCCATGTGTCTGTGACCTGAGATTATACCAACATATTGCCAATATCTGCCCTGGTACCATTCCTTTGTAAACTTGATAATCTCTCTCACTCACATTAATAGATGGTAACACTGAATGTTCCCAATATTTTTTTGAGACTCCTTTTTACTGAGTTGGGGACAGTTTTCATATTTTATAATATTTCATTATATTTGTACTTTTGGACTAAATTTTTGCAGGTACAGGCTATTGGAACATAATTATGTGTTATGTTTCATATGTTGTTGGACATTAAATCTTAGGGGTGACAAATCAAATAACAAGTGGGACTAGACAAGAGAAAACACTTGAGTTTTATTAAGCAGAGGGTCCAAATTTCTATTCTTTTTCCCACAAGTTAAGTCTACATTTACACAGTCATATTAAGTCCAGTAAGATAATAACTAGAAAGAAGAGGCTAGTGGATGCTCCCAAAGACATGGAGAAAGCTTGTACACACTCAGAAATGGGGTACAGGGAGAAGAACCAGAGCAATGGTGTTGGGCATCCCCTAATCCCAGCCCTACTCTATGGACTGCAGAGAACGGCAACAAGCGTCCATCTTTAGGTGATGGCACAAATGAATAAACAAAATATGGACCGGGAATCCCAAGAGCCTCAATAGCACAGAACAGAGAGACTAGGGTCTAACTTACAATCATTCCATTTCAGAATTAGGAGGGTCTTCCAGTGTACCCCTCCCCACCCCTCTCCCCTCTCCCCCTGGTAGCCCAAAGAAAGACTCTTCTACACCACCCCTAAGAAGTGACCTTTGTGCTACTGGTGACCATCCACTCACTACTTCACGAGGCATGTATCTTTACACTAAATTATAAACTTGGGTCTTTAGATTCTAAAAATGGTGATTTCTAGAAAATGGGAGTCTGACCCTTTGCACAAATCCCTCCAGTGACCGAAATAACAGCAATATTTTTTTTCTGTCCCTGTGGGGTAATATGAATATTGGACGAAGTGAGGTCCAGGTTGCTTTTAAACCTAGAAACCTGAACTGAAAGTTTAGTAGATCTGCAATACCATTTTCAATCCTTGTGGCTGTTGACCCCTGGATTTCAAAATCAACGTCCAGTTATACATATTTCTATGACAGTTATACATATGTTTTATGAACCAGCTTTAAAAGGGGAAAAACAAACAAGCCTTCACTTCCCAAACTACTTTTCTGACCAGAGAAAATAAACAAATGACTGTCCAGAATTTCCAAAGGCTAACCACTCAGCTGGATTTGCTGTCTATCCAGGCCCTTTCAAAGCAGAACAAGATGCCATTGAGACAGGTACCTGACCATTATCTCATGTATACCAATGATCATAGAATCATGATTCCAGTCTACTTCTGAGTTCCAGACATGCTCATAGCTAAACAAGTTGCACAATGAGAAACCAACCTGTTTCTATATATCATTTTATTAAAAGAAGACACATGTACTACGAATGACCAGGGGTGTGCTGGATGTGGTTGGAACCCAGTTCTAAAAGTGAATTATTGCACTTTCAGGGTGAGCATCTGCACCACAGAAATTGACAAAAACTATGAATCAAGGATTGATTCATTGTTTTATTGATTGTCTAGACTTAAGAGAATGATGAAGAAAATATTAATAATGCATATTAAATTTAAAAATAAGCTGTAGGTAAAATTTTTCCAGAGAGTTGGTTGTTAAACATTTGCCAGCAGATTCTTTCCAACAACCCAGGATTGCTGTGAGGAAGGTACTTCAAACACCATAGAAATGTGAGCTGTTATTACTAATACAAAGGAGGAGGAATGAATGGCAGAAGCCTCAGCCTCCTTTTGTCCATATCCATCTTCATATTTTTTTATTTCTTTGGTTACAGATATACCTTTTAAAGTTAAGCTCATTCTATTAGAATATAGCTCACCAAGGGCAAGGATTGCCTTGCTTTTATATTTCTATCACTTAGTATAGTGTCAGTAGAAAAAGGGGGTGGTCACAGTGGACAGTTATGAAGGATTTCTGATAGGGCAGGAATTCTTAACTTGGAGTATGATAACTTTTTTTAAAAAACATATTTTGATAACTATATTTCAATATAATTGGTCTCTTTTGTAATTTTATGTATTTCATTTTTTGCCTTTAAATACATTGGTCTCAGAAGGGGGTCTGTAGGCTTCACCAGACTGCCAAAGAAATCCATGATTTAAAAAAGGTTAAGAACCAGCCCCTGGATTAATCACAAGGCTCTTTGAAGTTTTTATTTTTTTGGGAATTGTCATTGAATTCTGGAAGGTGTCTTCGAATGACTAATATTCAATTTAAGTACAATGATTTTATATGGCAGAGAAGGTAGAAATGCCACAAAGAACATTTCCAACCTCTTCCTTCCCTGTGAATAAATTATTCAGGTAGAGAAAAAAAATGCCTTTAATCCTTATTTAAACACAGCTGTGAATAACTTTTTAAATTGGTCAGTTTGTTATTTCTTTTTTGTTCAACATCCTGTGCAATTATAGATCAGGATTCTTCCAGTCCCTAATTCCCATAGATTTGCATAAAGTAGGGCAGGGAGCCTTTGAAGCAGGACCCAACAAATAGCTTCCAGCATAGGAGGACAGTTTCCAGAGTGAGGAAGCCAAGCAAACAACACACCCTGCTGTCTCATCTTTGTTGGTGAAGGCCCCTATACAACTGCCCCTGCTAAATTGCCCACAATGCCCTTCCATCCAGGAAGACAAGGCTACCCATTTTCTCCCAACTATGACCTACTTACCAACTATTCTATTACATGCAAGAGTCTAAGCCTGGTCCAGTTGTGACTAACAAGTAAGCCAACAGCTTCCCATGAACTTCCTAAGAAAATTGGTGTCATTATTTATAGTCATTCCTTCAGCAAATTAATGGGAATGAATGACACACTATATAGGAAGAATTGCCAGTGGGTTCAATTTCATGACTGGCAACATCAGCAGAAGGAGAAGGATACTACCATTTAAAAAAATAAGCATAATTTTAGTTTACTAAGCTTTGACAGTGTCCACTTAACCTTTAAAAATCTGATAGAAATAGTGTCTTAACAGGGGGCCTAAGAAAACATCTGCCAAGTCAAAAAATACAAGTCTTCCTCTGACACACTGCCACCTTGTGGCAGCTCTCTATTATGATAAGACCTTGGAATAAAACAAGCTGCCTTCTCCAGCTTTACCAATGCATTTCCCTCCCCTCTCCCCAAAGTCTAACAAAATACTCATGAGTTAGGAAGCGTTGGGGGGCAACGAGGATTTTGTATAGCAGTGACTGATATTTTTTCTTCTTTATGTTGCATTAACTTTTCACCTCACTCTTCGTCACTTATAATTCCATTTAATCACTGGGTCCTGACATGGAGCCCTAACTTTCATTTTTTATCTTTTTTTTTCAATGTCATATTTATTTAGTGCCTATGTAAATATTTTGATGTACAATTTCTCCTCTAATAAATAAGTACACAAATGATCTAAGGCACTGTGCCCCCTCTCATTGATTCATTCCCAATTTGATATCCAAGAATCATAAGCTTAATTTTCCATGAAATATGATGAAAAATGTTTAGCTTCATGTTCTAAATTATTTGGGTTAAAATAGTTCAAATATACTAAAATCTGAGAGAAAACATTTGGACCCTTCATTAAGTATATGCAACAGAAACTGGCAAGGCCCAATAGGGCAAAATAGATTGTTGTGGAATATAATGACCCACCAGGATTTTTTTTTAAACACTAGGTCTCTCTATCTACCCCAGGCTAGAAGTATAGTAGCAACTCACAGGCTACTCCTAGTATGGCTTAATGAAGAAATTTAAACCTCCTCCATTTTTCCAACCTGGGCTGACTTGTTCCTCCTTAGGGAGCCTGGTGGCCTACCACTCTCTGGGGCTTACCATATTGATATAAGGCCCTAACATGAGTTAAGTTTCAAGGGGAATCAAGAGAATATCCTGACTGAGGGAAGAGATGGAAAGGAAAGAGTTCCCTTTCTAAAAAATGGATATGGATACATGAAGGCCTTGTATGAAAAAAAAAAGTTATACTGCACAAATATAGTAAAATGTTTATCCACACACCTTCCCTTCTTCTGAGTAGTACTGAGAACTTTGCTGCAGGTCATTTAAACATTTACAGTAAATTGTAAACCTCCCTTTGCAAAATCAGCTGTATCACTGTCTGAAAACAAAATTCTGACACTCTTCCAATTTAGTAATGAATATTATTCAATTGATTTTAAGCTGTCACTGTGTTCTAGAGATACAAAATAAACAGGTTTCAACTACAACTTGGGGACTTTCCTGTTTAAGAAGGTCAAGGGCCTAAAGTCTGCAAAGTGGGTTTATCTATCTCAAAAATCCCAGTATACTCATGATGACAAAGGACAGGCACAAACCATTTGGTACCTGTCAATCAGAGTCTGGAAAAAGTCATTTGTACAGCCAGATGCTGCAGAAGCCACTGTCACCAGCTCATAGCTCATAGCTGGGGTCTCAGGTGACTGCCTCCCTCTATAATACCAGCAGCAGCTGCAGGGACATCTGGCTAGATGAATTAGGATTTAACACCCCAATTGCCAGATATATCACAGGGTGCAGCCACTTGTTAACATATGCAATGCATTCATTTTAACATCTTAATGAGGCCATATCCCTAATTCTTCTACAACCCTGTGACAAGCCTAGTGTATTAAGATTTCCAATCAATTGAGCGTTGTTAGCATATGACTGTTACACATTACTTGTTTCTGGAAATGAACAGGCAATTCTTCATACAGTCATTGACTTAGGAGAAGAGAAAAAAAAACACAGGAAAATATCCCAAATATGAAACCGACTGGGTTCCCACAGTCCCCAATTCCTCTCCTGCTGTGATAGAAGACCCCAATGCTGCTGCCATTTTAGAAAAATAAGAAGACAAGCCAGAGGTCTGGGGGGAATGTATGCTTCAGAAGTGGAGGAATAATAATAACTACCATTTATATGACACCTGAAGGTATGGAAACAACTTTACTTATTCATTTATTTTTTTAGCAAGGCAATTGGGGTTAAGTGACTTATTTGCTCAGGGTCACAAAGCTAGTAAATGTCTCAGTCTTCGCCTTTCTCAATCTTCCTGAGGCATGTGAGGCTACAGAGAATCTCATTCATTTTGACATTCCTTCTTCCTTAACCCATCTTCTCTTCTTTTCTTGTACTTTCTACCTCAATGCTCTTATCCATCAACATGGCTTCAAATATCACCTTATGCAGAAGACATCAAAATTCGTCTTTCCAGCCCTGATTTCTGCTGAGTTCTAATACAGCATGTCATTATCTTCATCAGTACATGTATTTAATGTTATCTCTTTTGATCCTCACAAAAACCCAGTGCAAATTATGTAACTTTAGCTGGATTTCTTCTTAGCATCTCAAGTACCTGTCCAAAAATGAATTTGTATTCTTCCTTCATTATTTATTCCTTCTCCTCCCCCAAACTCCTAGCTTTTCCTCTTGGCTGTTCTATGACACCATAGCTTTCCTAGCCACCTAGGCTCAAAACCTTGGAGTCATCTTGAACTCATTTTTCTTCCTCATAACCAGTTACCAAGCCTTGTCAATTCTTCATATCTAATGTCTTTACCATCCATCAATCTCTTTTACATTCCCTTTAACACCAACCTAATCCAGACCTCATTGCCTCTTACCTGCTCTGATGAAGTAGCCTCTTCAACTGGTCTCCCCATCCTCAGGCTTTCTCTCTCCTAACCAAACTACACACCAATTATTGATATTTAATCTTCTTAAAGTACAGTTCCAATCAGATCACTCCCTAATTTAAAAGTGTTCTTTGGGCCCCCATCTCCCATTGAATAAAGTAAAAATAGGCTCTGGGGCAACTAGTTGATACTGTAGATGGAGCACTATGTTTGGAATCAGGAAGACTCATCTTCATGAGTTCAAATCTAGCCTCAGACACTTACTAGCTGTGTGACCCTGGGCAAGTCACTTAACCCTGTTTGCCTTAGTTCCTCATCTGTAAAATGAGCTGGAGAAGGAAATGGCAAATTGCTCCAGTTATCATTGGCAAGAAAACCCCAAAGGGTCAGGAAGAGTTGGACATGACTGAAAACAACAAAAAAAAGGTTTCCCACTCTGGAATTCATGACCCACCACAGCATGAGCATTTACAACCTTATCTCCCCCTGCTTTACCTGAATGTGATTAATTTACACTGTAGCTAAATTGGATTACTGACTGTTCCTCAAATGTACCCCATGATGGGATGCCACCTGCATTGGTAGCAAGTACCCACAGTGATGAAATCACAGATCATCTGAAATACAGATGTAAGATTCTCTTCAAAGTAGTTAACTGGATGGACCAATTTTCCAGTTTGGAAGAAAGATACTTCTGTTATTTGTCTCAAGCTAAAATTTTCCTGAAGTAATCAGTATATACTTTAATCCTATACTTGATAAATATACACATCTGTATTTTCAATGTGAAATGAAGAGTACTAAATTCCTGGATTTAAAAAAAAAATAGTGTTCTGAATATTTTTAGAATATATGCATGAAAAATAGATCTATGGAAAGGACTCTGGCAATATAAAGGATAGACCCACCCCTTTCCCTGAGGTGAGTCATTTCTGATGTTACAAATCTAGTATTAAATTTGTTAATCAAAGTTCTATATTTTAATACAAAGCATTAAAGAATTATCTCAACAACACAAGGCCAGGTTCTTCTCAAAATAGTTTTTCCTTTTCTAAAATGAATCTGACATCTACATAACCTCCAGCACTACACAAATATAGCTGTTTGCCCTGTGGGAAAAATTAGCAACAGTGGGGAACTGTATGGGACTGAAGCTCAGTTAGATCAAATGACTTGAGGCTTTCTTCAAACACTGGGATGTTGGCACAGTCATAACACTGAGTCAAATTTGAACTCACTCTTGCATAAGCTCAAGTCTATTTAAGTCGGTTTCTTACATTTTTGCTTGACTTAGTGTTTTCCTATTTTGTGCTTGGATCTTTGTGCATTGATATCTTTCTGTTCTATATGTTGGGTTCTCAGGTGTATCTCCTATCTCTATCCCTTACCTTGTTATTTTGAGATAGCTCACTCTTTGACTTGTAACGATTCTCTGCTTGCTTCTGGTCCCACATGCCCAAGACTGTTATAGCTTTAAAAATGACCCACCAACATCTGGCTGTTTGGTCAGTTAAATATAGCCTTCATGAAGGACTCTTGACTACATGCAACTTCCAGCCAAGAGGTCCTGGAGAGACAGCACACAGATTGACATGTTTAGTAAAGAATTATTCCAGACTATGTGTTATATACTTGGAATGCAGTTATTGAAGGTACCTTTTTCTCAGCTAGAAAGTTGTTGATTTAAAAGTGAGTCTTTAAAAACAAATGTTTGATGTACATAGAAGGACTGAAGAACATTGTGGCCTTGTTTTCATAAGGTAACATGATGCTTTTCTTGGCAGTGCTATGGGCAAGTTGGGAATAGAAAATTAGTTTTTATTGTTTAACCTTCATCATTTAAATGAGGAAGCTTCGGCTACAGTTAAAGGTCCCCTCGAGTTTTCATAAAGTAGCCTTATGACAGCAATATTAGTCTTCATAAAGAGTTCAATTTTTAAAAATGTCTTAAGCTACTATGTTCTTTTAAAAGACTAATCTCAAGTCTAGGCAGAAAAACTGCAGCTTAGCAACGAAGTCTAACTATTTCCCATCTCTGGACTCTGGAAGGAAGGAACTCATATGCCACTTGACAGAATGGTTAACTGAATGGGGAGTGACCCTGCTAGAGAAATTTCTGGCTCCCTAGAATCTTGCTCTGAGAAAAAGATATAGACGGGATATTAAGGGCAGCTAAGTGGTGCAGTCGAGTCAGGAAGACTCATCTTCCTGAGGTGGAATCTGGCCTCAGATACTTATTAGCTATGTGACCCTTGGCAAGTCACTTACCCCTGTTTGCCTCAGTTTCCTCATCTGTAAAAATGAGCTGAAGAAGAAAATGGCAAACCAATCCAATATCTTTGGCAGGGAAATTCCAAATGAGGTCACAAAGAATCAGATATGACTGAACAACAATAATGAAGAAGTGATAATGGACTACATGAAGCCAGAAAGAGATGGGGTGGGGGTGGGGGGTGCTAACTTTAGAGAATGCAGAGCATATAATAAAAAAATAAACAGTTCTATCATTATAGGACCAAAGGAGTTTAAATCTGAAGTGGAATTATCTGCTCTATTTTCTTCATTCCATAGGTGATCAGACCAAGGTCCAGAGAAGTGCAGTGTCTTCTCTGAAGTCACGGAAGTAGAATGACTACTAGTAAGATCCAGAAGTACAACCAAAGTTTCTTAAGTTGCAAAAATAATTAATGCTTATAATGCTTTAAAGCTTCTAAAGCGCTCTCTTCAGTTATTCTGTACAGTAGGTAACAATAGAAATGAACAAAATATCTATGGAGCTTTACCATTTGCAAAGTATTTTGTACACACTACCTCTGACCCACTAGTATCACAATTCCTATATCATAATGAGGAAACTGAGTCACAGAGAAGGCAGTAGTCACACAAAGGTAAGCAGAATGCAAACTGATGTTTTCTTTCTCCAAGTCCATTATTCTTTGTATGTTGGGGGAGATGCACCGTACATGGGGGCTAGATTCTAAAATCTGAGCATAAAATTTTTTTTTATTTGCTTTTTGGAGGAAGGAAAGCTGGGCAATTGGGGTTAAGTGATTTGTCCAAGGTCATGTGGCTAGTAAGTGTTAAGCGTCTGAGGCCAAATTTGAACTCATGTCCTCCTTACTCCAGGGCGGATGCTCTATTCACTGCGCCACCTAGCCACCCCATGAATTTTTTTTTAGAAAATCTCCTGCAAATGATCTTTTCTCTGAAGGAGGTCCTCCCACTGGCGCTTTGGAACAGTGGACATGAAGGAAGGCAATAAGCATGATTTGATGTTCACTTGGCTCTAAACTTAGAGGGTGAGGGCTGAGTCACCCATAGGCTTGAGACCTAGGGCTAAGGCACCCCCACTTCTCAGATTTGCAAGGGTCCACTGGAGGTGGGCATTGACATATGCAAGGGGGAGAAGAACTTTCATGCACTCGTTCTCATGTTCACTCATTCCTATGGAACACACTTACTGAGTGGAATGGCAGGTGGAATTTCTGCCTTATTTAAATTGGTTTTTAATAATTTAAATGGAGACAGCTAGGTGGTATACTGTTTGACTTGGAGTCAGGAAGACCTGAATTCAAATCCTGAATCTACAGAGTCAGAAGTCACGAATTTAGACTCTTACTAGCTATAGAACCTTGGGCAAGTAATGAAAACTTTCTCACAAGTTTCCTTATTTGAAAAAGGGAAAAAAGTAATAGCACCTACCTTGCAGGGTTGTTGTGAGGATCAAAAGAAATAATATATGTAAAATACTTTGCAAACTTTACACTGCTATGCAAATGGTAGATATCATCAGTATTTCTCCCCCCTTCTCTGTCTCCCTTCACTTTTTTTGCTGAGCACATATATTTGAATCCCCATAAATTAAATGTGCAAACAATGTGACCTTACTTGATACAAGACTGTTTCTTTGCACCCAAAATGTAGGCCAACAAAGATATGCAACCAATCCTAACGTACCTGGTTGATTATTCTTCCAAAAGAAAAAGACAAGCATTATCCTGTCTGAGAGACAACAATACTGTGTCCCAGAATAGAAACACAATCCAGAATGAATTCTTCACAGCATTTCTAAGGTAGCCACATGTGGCCATAAAAACACCTAAAGACACCCTTACTAAAAAACACTAAGAACAGAGACCAACAATACTAGTTATCTGTTTTCTTCTATGGCCTCCAAAAGTGATTCAGTTCCTTATCAGGCATTGGTCTGTATATTGGAGGGTCCTATGCATAACACTAAGGAAGCCAATTTAAGAACCAAGACAATCAAAGGGTGAATAAGACAGGTGTCTTATGTGGTAAAATGAAAAAGACAACTTTGTGGTACATAGGATAGGGTATTATTGGGCCTTGAGTCAGGAAGACCTGTGTCCAAATCTGGCCTCAAGACACTCACGCAGCTATATGACCCTGGGTGAATCACTTATCCTTTCCTGGCCTCAGTTTCCCCATCTGTAAAATGGGAATAATAATAATAGCCTCCACCTCCCAAGGTTGTTGTGAGAACAAAAATGCCATACAGAGTGTCCCAAAAGTCTTAGTACAGTTTTAAGCTTTAATAGCTTAAAAGTACACTAAGACAACTCATATAATGGGACATCCTGTATAAATGCTAATGACTGGTGACTAGGGATTAACCTTCCCACCCTGCTAAAGGAAAAAGCTGAAGGAGACTCAAAACTCCTGGGTCACCCTGTCAGAGTCATGATCCAAAGCCTCTTCTGAATGGTGGGGAGTTCTAGCATCAGCTAGCTGACAAATCCCCAAAAGTCTTGTCTCCCTAGCATGAATCCACAGCAGACCCCAGATTTAGGCTCCCTCCTCCCAGTACCTGACCCTGCTGGACCCAGTTAAGAACCCACAAAAACCCACGCCCAATCCAATCTGCCCCACCAAGCCCATGGACCTGTCCTTTCTTATTATAGATATTCCCCCTTGATAAAACTTCCTAGCTGTGCTTTCTCTTTTCTGCCTCTGTCTCCTTGTGTCCCCATCCTTCCTCACACTGAACTCTGGAATCCTAAACCTCATCTCAAACTGCATAAAACCAGGAGGCTAATTGAACACAGTTCCTGGCACACAAGTGCTTAATAAATGCGTATTGATGGTTTGAAATGGTGTGTCCCATTTTCATATGGCGAGTTCATGGAGGAGCTGGGTCGATTCATAGCTCCTGACTTCTAGACCAATAGTGCCCTTTCCACTATATTGAATATTTGGTTTCCAAGTTGTATAAGCTGTTCCCCTCACAGACTACACTCTTCTCCAGGATGAATCAAAATTAGAATATTCTATCCCATCAGTGATCATGGTGCTCATCCCTCAGTGACATATCGCTTAACCTAAGAGATCTTAGGCTGCATTTATAGGAGGTCCTGGAGCCAGCACTCTCAGAAAAGCAGGTTATTAAATTTTCAGTGTGATCATTTACATCTCTCATTGTTGATCAGTTGTTTCAGTCCTGTCTGACTCTTTGTGACTTCATTCCTTGGCAGAGATACTGACGTGGTTTGCCATTTCCTTCTCCAGCTCTTTTTTATGGATGGGGAATCTGAGGCAAACAGGGTTAAGTGACTTACCCAGGATCACACAGCTAGTGTCTGAGGTCAGATTTGAACGCAGGAATATGAGTCTTCCTGATTCCAGGACCAGCATTCTATCATCTAGCTCACCGCGCCACCTAACTACTCAGAAATTGGAAAGTGCTACAAATGAGGGCTTATTTTGTTCACTTTTAGCCGAAAGAAAGTGATGGAGAAGTTGTAACATGGTGTGTCATGCTTTTGGAGAGAGGGTTCTTAAACATTTACCAGCATGCCCTTGGCTGGTTTCCCAGGAATCCCCATTTCTGTGTGCCCCATCTTTCTTCAAACTTTAACTCAGTATGTCTTTCCTTTCCCCTGAATCATTGCCTCTTGCATCAGGATGACTATGCCCCTGCCCATATACACACACACACCCACACACACACAAGCCCACACAAGAGTGTGCCTACAACATACCCCTTTTGCAAGTGCTCCTGTCTTCTCAGCCTTCTAATGAGATGCAGGGCACCACACAGCCATGATGTTAGGCAAAAGGCAATAAGGTAGTAGATGTTTTGTAGGGAAAAAATGTGGGTCTTGCTTCAGCTTTCCCATAAAGACAGCTTTCACAAAAAGCTAAGTATGATTGGTGTTGAATTGCAGTTCCCAAAAGTGTTATGGCAAAGGACAATGAAATCCCATTAGAAAACCACTACATGACTAATGTCTTGATTTGGGAACACCAGGGCCCCAGAAACTCAAGTTTCCTTGTGGGTTTAGAAGAAACCTCCTTGGGATGTATGCTCCATGTATGCTAAGAGAAGAACCAAAAAATCTGAGTGCTTTGTTTTCCTTATTTGTGTGTGTGAGTGTTAACCATATAGAAAATAAGACATGGGTTGAATCTAAAAGTTTGATTCATTAGAATCACAGAAGCAATCAAGTTATATAAAGTATTTTATACCTTCCAAAATTTAATTAATTTCTTATTCACTTCTGAAACTTGCTTAAATGGGATATTAAGATGCTGTGATTAGTACAAATGAAAAGCATCAAAAAAAAAGTTTCACTTGATTAATTTCTAGTTTTGTTTTTATTTTAAAGCTCTAAGATCCAACAAAACTTGAATTTTTGAAGGCAAAATATGAAGGTAACTCTCAAAGAATATATAGAGATTCTAAATGCATAAGCCTAAAAGGAATCTTTTGAGAATCTCTAAGATTAAATGCTATTATTAAATCAACCCTAAGTCTTTTGCTCTATGATATCCAGAATTTCTTTAACCTTTGTACGATAAAAAGACTTACTAACCATAAAGCTTAACTCAGGATTTAGCAGACAATCCTTTGTGTTTCAACCCCTTTTGCTAAAAAACTTTGAAAAATATATTGGTCCATGTTCCTGACTTAACAAGTAGGGTATAGGTGAATATTACTGAATATTTCTTTGATGACAGAAAAGCTTGCCAGTTCTCAAGGTTCTATATTCTATATTCATCAGTAATCATTGTGCAGAATTTTAGAAATTTCAGTAGATAAAGCTGAATGGTCCAACCACTTCATTTTAAAGATTAAGAAATTGAGGCCTGGAGAGGTTGTTATTTGGTCAAGGTCTTTCTGGTGTTAAGTGAGAAGAGGAATGATTTGAACCTGGGTCCTTTGACTCCAAAGCCAATCCTATTTGAGATTTTCATAGTGGTGGTTTGAGGATTACTTTTATATCCCCACTTAGAAATGAAGTGAAGACACAGCCCTGAATATCCCTCAGAGCTTTGTTTTGTTTAAATCTCTGCTCTATTCCTATTTGCCTATTTCTTTCTTTTTTTGTTTTTGTTTTTGCTTTTTGGAGGGCAATTGGGGTTAAGTGACTTGCCCAAAGTCACTTGGCTAGTAAGTGTGTCAAGCGTTTGAGGCTGGATTTGAACTCAGGTCCTCTTGACCCCAGGGCCAGTGCTCTATTCACTCTGCCACCTAGCTGCCCCACCTATTTCTTTATTAAAAAAAAAAACAAAAAAACTCCAGGTGAAGTTTCACTGTTTAATAACTTTGACCCTCTGAAATTCCTCCAAGTTCTCCTCAAAGTATTTTTTGAGGCTTATTGCTTCTAATAAAGGTCTTAGACAGGCCTGAGCTGGAGGGAAGATTTCCTATAGTTAGCCCAACCCACTTACCCAATGATGCTGAAGGACCAGGCTGAAATGATACAACTTAGTCCAATGGTGCCATTGGGTTGGGAGTGGGCCTTCAATATTTGGAGACTTATATAACACCTACCTACCATAGCTGATCCACTCACAATCGCTCACTATTGTATGACTGTCACTCGGCCATAAAGACTACCTTGGTCTCAGCAGATCTAGACTAGAGTTGTTGAGGACAAAAAATAGTTAACAAAAGTTGGAAAACACATGAACTGAATGCCTACTGTGGTTATTGGTGCCCACTGCTTTTAGCAGCAATAACATCAGGACATGTCTAGGTGTGATATGGATTCAGACAGTTTTGGGTGTGTACAGAAATTATTTTGGCTTCAGTTTTCTAAGTGAAAAGAATTAAGTTAGTCCAACAAGCCTCAGGTTCCGAGGGCAATGATGATGGCTAATATTTATGTAACAGTTTAAGGTTTATAAAGAACTTTACATATATCTCATTTGATCCTTATAATCACTCCAGAAGGTACGTGCTATTATTATTATTACAATTTTACTGATAAGAGAATTAAGGCAGACAGAAGTTAACCAGAGCACAATACATGGCACCCCCTAGATGCCACCCTCACTAATCAAGGATCTAACAGCACTTTACAATGCAGAGTGCTAAGCAACTTTGATTTCCTGGCCCCATACAGACCATCCTTTTAAATTTCTCTGATGCCGTCTTTCAAGAAGGGTTTGTTTCCCAATGGTGTTACCCAATGTGGAAACAACAACTTACTGCCTGACACTCTAAATACAAGTGGGAATAGTCTTCTAGCCAGCGTACTGATAACCCTGACCTTGTCACCAGTCCTGTGTGTTCCACATTTGTTCAGCAAATAAACAAATGGTCTTTTATAAGGCCTGGGGGTAAGGATGGGCTAGAGGGAGGTCTGGTGGCCAAGTGTTCTTGTTGCTGCGCAAGGGATTCCTGAGCTCAAACCCAAGTCAGCCACTTCACTACCCAAGACAGCAAGGCCTGGGAATACTGCCAAAAGCTGGAAACAAAGCGGGGGGGTGGGGGTGGGGGGGGGGGGTGGGGGGTGGAAGGAGGAAATAACTTTATACATTGGGGGCCAGATATGTGCTAGGTTGTTTTTTTAATTGTCATAGACTGTTATAATAGACTTTATAAATTGTAGTTGGTAATGTTGGATCACTAAGAAGTTTTTAGAGTTCTGTGCTAAAGGGAAAAAAAAGCCAAGAAAACCCAACCACAAATGAAAAAGCAAAAGAAAAAACAGCATTACTTGTCTGACCAAAAACGTGCTATGTAAACACTCTTTCATGAGCACATCCGATGTAAAATTGTGTTCAGTGTCTGTTTCCAGTGAACAGTTTGATCCCTTCATGATGTCTGAGGCAACTGTCCTGTGTTCAGACTCCCAAATTAATGATGTTCGAGGATTACTTTTATATCCACACTTAGATATGAAGTGAAGACACAGCCCTGAATATCCCTGAGAGCTAGACTAACAGCAAGAACACTAGACGTTGAATTGAAAGAACTGGCTTTGAGTCTCAGCTCTTCTACCTACTAGGAATATGATGTCGGGTAAATAATTTAACCTCTTGGATCTTTGGATTTCTCCTTTCTAGAATAAGAATAAAAATACTTCATTGCCTAACTCATAGGATAGCTGTAAGGATTAAGAGAGATGACAAAGTGTTTTGTTAAAGTGCTATGTGGCGGCTAAGGATATTATAAGTATACTCTGGACTTAGCCTAGGCTTCTCAAATAAAGTATCTTATTTGCAAGGTGTGTGCAAAACTTCATGCAGTTTAATAACTACCCCCCAAAATAAATGCAGTATCATAGGCATAGCTGAGCTAGTATCACTAAAACTCCTTACAGCACAGTGCTAGGTAATAGATGCTTATTGACTGACCAAATGACCTCTTCCAGGCAAGCTTTTTGGTTGAAGAAAGAAGATGGTCTTTTTTTCCTGTTGCCCTTCTGTTTGGGTTTTCAAAGTACACACACACACACACACACACACACACACACACACTTTATCCTTTGGCTCCACAAAAGAATTTACCCTTGTTATGTATTGTACAGTGGTTTCAAGTCACATCTAACTCTTGATGATGCCATTTGGGGTCTTCTTGGCAAAGATATCAGAGGGGTTCGCCATTTCCTCCTCTAACCCATTTAAGAGAAAACAGGATTAAGTGACTTGCCCAGGGTCATGCAGCTAGTAAGTGTCTGAGGCTGAATTTAAACTCAGTCTGAGACTTCCTGATTCCAGGGTTGGCACTCTATCCATGTACCACTTCGCTGCTATTCATTTAGCATGTTTTTTATTAGTTATGATAAAAGGATTAACACCTACCACACAAGGAAGAATAATTAGCAAATTTGAGAAACATGTCTTGATCTTGCAAAGAATAATCATTTGCCAGTTATGTCAGACCTCATGCTTTTAGGTCCAATAGTATGATTTGAATGAATCTAAAATTCTTGCCTGTTCCAATTTTCTCCTCACTGACTTCTAGCACCTCAAATTCTTAGCACTAGAGTCATTCCTTTGAAGGAAGGTATTAGATTGTGTCTCCCAAAGGGCTCTGTTTAAATGCAAATGTTATGTATTATCAAGTCATTATCACCTGAGCCTTTATTATAATTCAATATTTTAAGGACTCATAATTTCCACTTAAGGATACTCCTTTAACACCTTAATACAAATTTATCATTAGTCAGTCCCTTAGCAAGGAAGAGGAGAAATGGGACATAGAACAGCTGATACTGGGGACTGGGTAGGGAAAGGCTTAAGCAGCTCTGAGTGGGATAGAATAATAGGGTCTCTAAATAGTGAAGAGACAGTATAGGGCACTGGACACCTAAGAGAAGAATATATAAGGAAATCTGAGAAAGGGGGAGACCCTGAGCAAGAGGGAGAGGTCAGAGGACACTGAAGACATATTTAGGCATATGTAGCAGTACCTAAAAGTAATCAATGGACTTTAGTCTAAATGAGTGGTGGGGAACCTGTGTTCTCAAGGCCAAAATGGCCGTGAGGCCATAAGTTCTCCACACTGGTCTAAACTTTGGAATATAAGGTATATGGAAATTTAATTCTATATTGATATGACTCACGGACACAAACAGCATTGATGAATATAGGATATCTTATTTTAACAAATATCTGTCCTCTGCACCAGAATTGTAAACAATACCTCAGTTAATGAATTTGCTAATTGTTCTTTCATGCTTTAGTTATTTGCTAGCATTTGATCTTTAATAGCATTTATAAATACAGTTGTGCTTGAAGAAACACATAATCAACATCCTGGTATAACATGGGATGATTGTGCAACCTGTCCAAAATATTGCAGTTATTATTAAAAGAAACTCCTTACATCACCTCAATCATGATACTGCTGTAAAGACCCCACGTAGAGTGATATACCAGGTCTCTGATGTACTTACATTGTAATGTTTATTAATAGTTCAACATTTTTCTTCCATTATTTGAACAGCCCCTGTTTACCTGCTCTGGCATTATCTGTCTTACTTTGTAGACCATTAAAGAAGGCTCATATCTAGTTAAGTCACTTTCTTCAGTGCAAAGTACAAGTTAGAGCTTAACAAATGCATTTAGAGGGTAATGTTGAAACATTTCCATGCCCAGTCTCTTGAAGTAGGCCACTGAATGAGTTTCCAAATGTCAACATTAATGTTCTTCTACTAAGCAGAGAAAGAGATATTGGGCAGCCTAAAGCCTCTCACATGCAGCTGCTCTACTCATCCTAATATATTTACCAGTGTCTACATGAGGCATCCAGATGGCACAGAGGATAGAGTGCTGGGCCTGAAATCAGAAAGACCCATCTTATTGAGTTCAAATCCAGCCTCAGCCACTTACTAGCTGTTACCCTAGGCAAGTCACTTAACCCCGTTTGTCTCAGTTTCCTCGTCTATAAAAATGAGCTAGGAAAGGAAATGGCAACCTGCTCCAGTACCTTGTCCAAGAAAACCCAAAAAGGGATCATGGAGAGTCAAACATGACTGAAAAACACCTGAATATGAAAAAGCAATAATACCACCAAGGATTATGGTAGTTGTTCACTACTAATAATTGGTGATGATTGATGATGATTGACATTACCTTTTAGATTTACAAAGGGATTTATATACATAATCTCACATGAACTTGATGACAATCCTCTGAGTCTATAATTGTCCCCATTTTAGGAGTAAGGAAAATGAAGCTCAGAACACAGTGATCATAACACTGCAAAAAAAGTCCGCGTGAAGATGTAACAAAATTCTAGTCAATATTGGTATCACGCTTCCAAAATTAACTCATCTCTCCTTTATTTAACAGCCAATAAAGTAACTGATTAGGGGAGAACCCTCTTTCTTCTTCTTCTTCTTTTTTTTCTTTTTGGAGGGCAATTGGGGTTAAGTGACTTGCCCAAAGTCACACAGCTAAGCGAGTGTGTCAAGCATCTGAGGCCGGGTTTGAACTCAGGTCCTCCTGACTCCAGGGCCGGTGCTCTATTCACTGCACCACTAGGAATGCTCTTTCTTAAGATCAAGTCAACAAGTATTTATTAAGCCCCTATTTGCACCAGGTACCAGAAATACAACGAGGTAGAAGGCGTCACTCCTCTCAAGGCATCTACAATCTTAAACGTCGATAAACAAAATTTATCGATATGTTTTAAAAACAAGGCACCAGAGAATATTATCAGGAGCTTTGCCTCTAAAAATGTGACTGTGAAAATGAGAAATAGTTAATATACTCAGGCGTAAAGGGTTTCAGGCAGGAGACTTATAAGAATATTCAAGGACTACCTTCTATCCTTTTTTTTTAAGGGGGAAGCTAATTTGTTGTATTTATTCTAACTAAATTCCTGAGTTCACTAAGTCTGATGATACAAGACACCAGGAAGAGGATGTGGGAGAAATTTAAAGTATTTACGTGAAAAGCTAGTGAGAGCACAGCCAAAACTTTGGAAGACAATTAGAATTTCACCTATTCGGTTCTAATGACTTTTGAACGAGATCGTCAAATTGCACAGGAGATGGAAGACATCTAAAAAACGGCAAAGATAACTGAGTAATATCATCTAATTAATGAAGTCCTTGTTCTGATTAAATTGTTTGCAAAATCAAGCTCCTCCCACAAGAGAATTATATTTCTGTAGTGCAGCAGCAACTTGGAAAGGAAGTTACCAATATTTGTGGTCTATTTTTTCAGAAAAAAATGACCTTTTTTTTGGTGGGTGGCAGGGGGAACTAATGACTTCTTTAATCTTATAGAGGGGAATTTTCCCCCTAAATGCTTACAAGTTCTTAATGTTAGGTTAAAATTTTTGCTAAGAGCAACTTAGTCAACCAGTTCGCTAATATGCTTAAGTCTTTATCAATTTTCCAAATATGAAAACAGAAATTTCAAGTTAGCATAGAACTCTACAAATAAAATACCACAACATCTCCATGTGGTGGAAAATTTTGGTTTCCACTACCAATATCCTTTCCACTTAGAAATTCTAGACCATTAGAACCCAAACTTTTTGGAGTTGCAGAGATATCTTGACTTGATTTTAATTTTGATTCTTCCTCTCTTCTCAATCTTCCAATATGTACACCCAACCAAAAGTACTGATGGAATTTTAAAATATTTTTTTTGTTTGGAGGACTTGATACATTCATGATGAAATGAACTGAAGAAACCTTGGGATATGTTGCTATAGGTCCTCTATTCACTGAGGTAGATAACAATTTTTTCTTTGATCAAACAATGTCAAGGGAAGCAAAGACTCAGTTGTGAAAAAAAATTCCTGAACTGTTTTCCTAGAAGTATAAAAGAAATCATTCATTTTACATGATCATAAACAGTCTATTCCACACTCTAAGTTTTAGTTTCCTCCTCCTCTTCTTTTCATCATCATCATCATCATCATAGCTAGCATTTATATAGCACTTTCAAGGTTTGCAAAACACAGGACAAATACAATCTCATAGAATCCCTACAACCACACTATGAAGTAGGTTCTACTTTTATCCCCACTTTACAGATGAGGAAACTGAAGCAGATAGAGGTTAATTGATTTACCCACAGTCACACAGCTTGTAAGTACCTGAGCCTGGATTTGAACTCAGATCTTCCTGACTCCAGGTCCAATGCTCTATCTACTGAGCAACAATCTCTAAATTAATCTTAAAAGTTAATCTAAGTTAATCTCAGGTCCTCCTGACTCCAGTTAATCTAAATTAATCTCTAAGTCTAATCTTAAAGCTCTAAAGTTAAAATATTCTATGACTCTTTTTAAAAAATATTTTTATTCTAAACTGAAACACTAAATAAGATGGACATTTCTATACACATAATAGTACAGAAAAAGAGGGTTATAAGTGAAACTGCAAATTCCAAGACTGTACAGCTGCTCATCTTTTAAAAATAATTTTTTTCTTTTTAAAGATACATATTGAAATATAAATTAAATATAATAAATCCAACATGTAAATTTCAAAGCTGCCCTGCTTACCCATGATTGATTTCACTTTTCTCAATATCTCTAATTCTGTAGAAGTAATGTCATTAATCTTTGCCTTTTCTTTCTCCATTCTAATCCCTATACTCCTCCCTATTTTCTTTCCCTAAAAGAAAAGGAAACTAATTTTTTCTTTAGTTTTCCATCTTCTTCCCCCTCCTCATTTTCTATCATTTCCTATTCTAAGTGTTAACCACTTAATGATAACCCAAGCACTAAATACAATCTTCTCATTGGAGATAAATTCTGAAGACCTGGCAGCTCCTAACTTTAGCACTTAGCCATGTAACCTTTGGTAAATCACTTCATCTCCTCCTCTTCCCATTCAATTCTGTAATGCCTCAGTTTCCTTATCTGTAGTACCTAGCTCACATTGCTGCTGTAAAGCATTTTTTAAACTATAAAGTGACATTTAATTATTTTGTGCAAATCTTTTCTTGTTTTTCTAAAATTGTATATAGTAACAGCAATAGTGCTTCAAGAAACAACTGTGAGTGACTAAGTTATTTTGACTATTATAAATACCCAAATTAACTCTAACAAACAGCCATATAAACTCACTATTGGCATCCAGAGAAAGAACTGATAAATAGAGGTATGTATAGAGTCATGTGTGTGTGCATGTGTGCACATGTGTACACGTGTGTGTACCTATTTGTGTCTAATAGTGACCATCTCTAGGGTGGGGGGAAGGGGAAAAATGAAAAAGAAAAGTTTACATGATAACTTTGTTGTATGTTTGAACGGAATAGCAAATTGTACATGGTGGATTTGCAGTTTCATGTGCAATTATCTATTTTATTGTACTATGTTATGGAAATGCCTGTTTTATTTCATGAATTAAAATAAATTTTTTTTTTTGAAAGTGACATTTAAGTGTGGGCTATGATTATCTTCACTGGAAAAGCGGAAAAATTTATTGTGAAAAAGTGTATATCTATGTAAAGAAAATGAAGTCATTAAATGGGAAAACAATTTCTGGGTCAGTGATTTCAAGCCAGCCAATTGACCCATCGACTCACCACAAACCAACATGTATTTCCTCCAAGTATGAATTCAAATCCATCTTCTTAAAAACAAAAAGGAGAGAAGAGAAAAGGTCTGGAGCAGAAGGGAGACAGGACAGGGGAGATGGGAGGATCCACTCAGAACTATTCTGGGGACTATCAAGTATTTGATGAGTCATCACAGGAAATGGGGAATTAAACTAGTTCTGCTTGGCCCCAGAAGGCAGAACCAAGAACAGGGGGTGGAAGTGGCAAAGAAGCAACTTGGGTTTGATGTCAAGAAAAAAACATCCTAAGATAAAAAGCTATCTAAAAGTTCAACGTGCTCATTCAGGAAGGAGTGGGTTCTCCTTTGCTGGAAGACCACTTGACCCTTGGTGGCATCTCTTATGGAGACGATTCTTATCTAGCCAGAGATTGCAATACATACCATCTGAAGCTCTTTCCAATTCTGAGGTTTTGTGATGCCATAAAGATATAGACCAATATGTTTCTATGTTGACTCATACACAAAAATACTTCTTGGTTCTCTTACAAGTAATTTTTTTTTAAATGCTCATCAAAGTCTACTGTATTTGAATAGGTTTAACTCTGAAGACTGGGAAAGCAAACCACCCCCCCCAGTACCTTTCAATCATAGAGAGAGGTGGGCACACACTCACCTTCTGCAATGCTCCTTGAAAGGCCTGCTTGATTCTTCGACAGGGATCGGACATTAATTTTGCATCCTGACTCTCCAGAGATGTATCTTGCAAATCTGAATTTTCGTGAAGTTTGAAAAGTTTTATAAAGCAACAGGTGTCATCATCTGAAATCCTGTTAGGATCCATCTGAAATAATATTTTAAAGGATGTTAGAGTGACTGTTATTCATCCTACTATTGAAAAAGTGTTACTTAGGCACAACAAAGGCATTCCTTCAAGATGTCTCCTTTACCTGGAAACATAAAATTCAAGTTACTTCACTTCAGTCTGAAGGGTGATTACATACTCTCCACAAAGAGGTGTTGAGAAAAAGTAAAATTCTTTAAATATCTTTTGCCATAAAATTAAAGATTTTAACATTACCAGTAAGAGGAAGTGACTGGAAGCTTCATGAGGATAGGAACCATGTCTTCTTCTTTGTATCCCCCATAATATCTAACACACCACCTTGGCCATAGGTGTTTGAGAAACATTGGTTGAATTAATAAATGGATTAATTAATTACATGGCAACCAGAAATGGGAAAAGGATAGATTTTTTCATTGCTTATTCCCTCTAGGCTAAAATGCCAACCCTTCAGCTTCTCAGTTAAATCTCTTCACAACCCAGCTCCATCCAACCTTTCCAGCCATTTTTTCATACTATTTCCCTTTACTTGACACGTTCAAAACTTTGTGTTCAAAATGGCTCCTTGTAGTCCTGATCCCAGCTCTTGGTTCCATGCCTTTTCACAGATTTTCTACTGTTCTTGGAATGAATTTCCTTCTTTACCTCCATATATTAGTAACCTCAGCATCCTTCTGGAAGAAGATAGGGTAGAACTTCCTACAGGAAGACATCTGATCCTCTGCTCTCTCATTTTTCACGTCCTCTGCTATTTCGTTATCTGTGTCCATGTGGCACCTTAGACTATAAACTTTTTTTTTTTTTAAAGCAATCGGGGTTTAAGTAACTTGCTCAAGGTTACACGGCCAGTTATTTCTGGGTGTGGTGCTGAGTATCTGGGCCCGGATTTGATCCAGGTCATCCCGACACTGGAGCCGGTGCTCTTACTCGCTGAGCCACCTGGCCGCCCCTAAGCAATTGGGGTTAAGTGACTTGCTCAAGGTTACACGGCCAGGTGTTTCTGGGTGGTTGCTAAATGTCTGAGCCTGGGATTCGATCTCCAGGTCTATCTCAACACTGGAGCCGGTGCTCTTACTCGCTGTGCTACCTGGCCACCCCAGACGATAAACTTCTGGACAGATAGTTCCTATTTTGTAGTCCCAGCACATAGCACAGTACCTTGCCCATAGAGGACGTTTAGTAGATGTGTGATTGGTAAATTGAATTGAAGATGTGCTGGATATACCAGAGAAAGGAAGCATATATAGTGCCAGTCTTATAACAAGCCAGATGGCAAAGTTCATGGAATGTTAGGCTTGGAGCCAGGAAGCCCTGACCTCAAGTCCGTTCTCTGACAGATATGCAAATTCTGTGATCCTGGACAAGTCACTTAATTTCTGTCTGCCTCCATTTTCTCATTTGTTAAATGGGGATAATAATAGCACCTACTTCCCAGGGTTGTTGCGAGGAGCAAATTAGATAACATTTGTGGAGTGCTTGCAAACCTTAAAGCACGATGTTAATGCTAGCTATTGTTATTTCTCTTTAGCTAACCATATTTGTTTGGATAATTTTTGCCTTTTTCTTAGCAAAGAGTATGGTTGAGGTGGAGAGGATCTCTGCTTCCAAGTAACAAGTGGGAACTGCTGGTATAACCTACATGTTTGTAGCAGCCTGGTATAAATACCTACTTAAGACCACTTCCTTTTCCTTTTATCAGTTACTCTCATAACTTCAGGCAACCTCCTAATAATAACCAAAGCAGCAATCAGTGGGGAAATACCATGTCTATGTAGGATGCGGGTAACTCATAGTGAGCCATGACACATTTGATGCTCAAGATTACAGATAACAAAATGCACATGGCAGAAGTGGTGAAGCATGCAAGGTGAATTCTAGTTTTTCTTTACTTTTTGTACTAATATAAACCCATAGCCCAGAACCCGGACTCCGGATTTATACAGACCAAGTTCAATCTTAGAGGCTACCCATAAATCACTCTGACTCATCACCTTCCCCCTCCATCCAAGATATACCCCCTGCAAATCTTAGAATCTCTTTATTTTTACCTGATCTGGGATCTACCATAGAAACAGGGGAATCTAATTGTGTCTGTCTTCTCGGAGAAAGGTTTAAAAAAAAGTCCTTCAGCTCCCAAGAAAGCACTCAAATAATGTTCCTTACAGTGAATAGCTTGTTTCTTTTTTAGTCAAATATTCAACTGGGTCTGTGATCTCATCCACTTGAATGATATCTAGTGATAGAGATCACAGTCTTTATTTCACCTTATAAAAATAGAAATGATCCACAAAGGATTTAGAGAGAGACAAGGACAGAGAGAAACAGAAGACAGAAATGGTGAAGACAAAAAAGAAGATGAAGACAATGAAAAAGATAAATGAAAAGAAGAAGATGAATGAAAAGGAGGAGGAGAAGGAGGAGGAGGAGGAGGAGAAGGAGAAGGAGAAGGAGAAGAAGGAGAAGGAGAAGAAGAAGAAGAAGAAGAAGAAGAAGAAGAAGAAGAAGAAGAAGAAGAAGAAGAAGAAGAAGAAGAAGAAGAAAAAGAAAGAAAAAGAAGAAGAAGAAGAAGAAGAAGAAGAAGAAGAAGAAGAAGAAGAAGAAAAGAAGAAAGAAGAGAAGGAGGAGGAGGAGGAGGAGGAGGAGAAGGAAAGAAAGATCTAATTCTTTGAAATACTTCAGACAGCTATTTCTTGCCTCCTAGTTCTCTCCAGGCCAAACATCCCTAGTTCTCATAGGCTGTGAACTCAAGTCCTTTCACCATCCAGGTTACCTTCCTCTGATAACTCTCTTGCTCACCAATGTCCTTCCCAAACTGTAGTGCCCAGAATGAAAATAATATTCCATGTATGTATGTATGTATGTAAATCCTGTCTAGAGCACAGTAAAACAGGACTATTACCTCTTTATTCCAGGAAGTTAAACAACTCATGCAACCCAAGAACATTACAATATGACTTTTTATCTGCTATTTCATACTGTTGACTCATATTCCAATTGCATTTCATTAAACTCCCAGATTTTTCCCCCCACATGAACTGTAACCTCTTCTTCCCCATCCTGAATTTTTAAAGCAAATTTAAAGCCAAATATAAGGCTTCACCTTCATCCCTTTTATATGCCAACTCAATATATCAAGATCTTTTGGAAACCTTATTATCACACACTATATTAACTATCTTTCCTCTATCTTTGGGTCATCTGACAATTTCATAAGCATTTAAGTCATTGATAAAAATATTAAATACTACTGAGTCAAGCACAAATCTCTAGGGCACATGTGATAGTAATGGCATTTAAAGATTCCCCTGTATTGGCTTGGTTTTCAAATTGATTGTGTTAAAACCCAGAGTTTTTTAATCCCACCTGTGGGATGGGCTTGTTGATGTGAAAAGAAAGTCCTGAACTGGGAGGAGCTGGTGAGGTAGATTTGGAGAGACACTAGAGAGAGGCGGAAGATCTTTTTGGAAGCAGCACCTCGTGGAGAGAGAGACTAAGAGAATTGCTGGTGGCCGCTTTGAATTGCCCTGGACTTTTGAGACCTGCCCCCTGAGCTGCCAAGGACTGAGGAGACATGGCTGTTTTGCTGGTACTTTGTCTGTCTGTTTTGATGTTGTTCTGCCAGATTTGTCCACTGGTGAAAGACAGTCCTTTTGTTGAAGAAGTCCTGGAACCTGGCTGTTCGCTAAGAAGCCCTGAGACTGTCCTGCAGACAGAGAGTGAATACTGTCCACTGGTGAAGGACAGTGCTGTTGTTGCAGGGGTCTGGGAGCCTTTCTGTTGGTTCAGAAGCCCTGAAGAAGGATTTTCTTGTTGTATGTTTACAGAAATCCTGGGAGAGGGCTTTGCTAATGTGTTCAGGGGTTCTAGGACTGTTCTACAGACAGAGGATAAATTCATGAAGGGACTGGCAATGTATTTTATGGCCTTGCTAAGCCTTGTCTCCCCAGGAACTAAGATTGCTGAGAACTTGCCTCGTGTCAAGATGAAGAAAAGACCTCCATTTGGGTATTAAGTGCTGTGTTTAAACTTGATGTAACTCTGGGGTAGATTCAATTGTGATTCAGGGGTGGGGAACTTTTGACCTTATGTTTGGAAACTAATCTCCATTTGTGGTGGACTTAATTAAGGTATAGCCTAGGGGTGGAGAAGTATTTAGAACAGGGACTTTGTAATTGATTGAATGATTGGAAGGTCCTGGGGTGGGGTAGTACTTGGAGATTATTTAATCACACTTAGTAAATGCTGTATTTTGAATGATGTCATGTTTTAATCTTCTCTGTTCTTGGTTGGTCACTGAATAAAATGGAGAGCACCTATGCTGGTATTCTGAACCTGGGAAGTTGCCTTTCTTTTGGCATTACATTACAGCACAACACTGGAGACTTCTTTTCCAGTAGATATTGAAATATTCGACTACTTTTAAAGTTTTAACTGTCTTTCAAACAATGCCAACTCCATTTCTGCCATATTTTTCTTCATTTCCAGGTGAATGACATGATGCTATCAAATACTTTGCCTAAATCTAAACAAACTAAATTTATATCATTCTAAATTTAATTAATTAATTAATTAATTAAAATAAAAAGGGCTACTTTGGCATGACCTGTTCTTGTTCTTCTGCCTCTTTATAATCATAGCTTTTCTATATATTCAGTAATCAACTCTTTAATAATGTGCTCTCTAATTTTGCCCAAACTGAAGTCAAGTTAAATGGACTACAGTTTATATACTCCATTCTTCCCCATTTGTTTAAAATAAAGACATTCGCTCTTTTCCCTATACCTATTCTCCACAATCTTTTAAGTCAGAAATTACATTTGGCAGTATTTTCAGTACATGTGGATTTATTCATCTGAGAGAGATTTAATTTGAATCCATCATAAGCAGTTAGGTGCTCTCTTAAACAATCACTATATTTATGTTAGGTATCAAATCGCCATTGGCCATTTATGTTCTGTGTTTTTCAATATGAAAATCTTCTAGACTCACAGTACAAGTCTGTGATTTAGATGTCCAAAAGAAAGAAATTCTCTCAAGGCCAATAGAGAAATAATCCTTTATCAACTCCTGAGCCCTGCTTTCCTCTAGGGAATTATATAGTCCTCTAAATTTACAGTAAGTGCTACACTAAGGTTTGGGTCTTCTCCCAAAAGGGAATTTTGCCTGTGGTATTGTTAGTCAACCTCTTTCCAATTAGACTTGCAGAGGCCACATAATGCATAGTAGTAATTGAGAGTAAGGTCTGCTATTCCACATGGTGGCTGTCTTTCTCTGGTCCTCTACCTCTACAGCCATGTCCTTGACCCTCTTGTGTCCAACAGGCTGGTTTCAAGAAGTTGGTGTTGTGGAGGAAATCCCCTCTCACCTTTCTAGGAGGTTTGGTCTAGGAACTCTTACCACCCCACTACTTCCCCCATCTGCTACTATCTTTCCCAGCTGAGAGATTCTATTGCCTCTTTTTAGAGGCCGACTCTCAGGAGGAACAATTCCCCAGGCGCTTTTGTGCAAATATAAGGACTTTACCCCTAACCAAGGGGTCCAGGTTCTGTGTATTTGTTTGTGTTCCAGATCATCTGCTCCTTTCCTTTGATCTAGAGCAAATTGGATTCATTATAGCCAGGACTCAGTCAACAACTCTCAATGAGATGCAAATGAGTCAACAAATACCCAAATCAACTTTCTCCCCAACTCTCTCAAGCAGAGGTCCTCAACTACCTTTAAAGGTGGAGGCAATTGGTATATTTACATCTTCAAACAAATGATCAAAGGCTAAATAAAGGCTCACATCCTTTAATCTCACCACATCTAACCAACCTTTCCCAGAAAGGAGCACCTTTTCCATTGGAAAGAATGAAATATTAGAAATCACTGCACAAGAGTTAACAGGAATACAAAAAGAATCAGTTCCTTTTTTAAAGATGTGATATTTTTTATTTAGAACAAAAAATGTCAGAAAATTCAAATTGAAAAAAAAAATCCAAAAAGCAACATTTTCTCTAAAATTTTCAAAAGCAATTTTATCAGTCTATTGCAATAAAACATAGTAAGAGTTTGGGATAAAAAAATAGTGAGAATTGAAGAAATGGGTAAACAATTTCTGGATTTGGGGGGGTTGCTTTTAGCAAACATTTTATAACTAAAAAAAAAAAATCAAGAGTAATATGGGACTTAAGTTTGAGTCCTAAAGAAAATAAGTGAAAGCCCACTTATTCTGGTTACAGAATAATATTCAATCAATCATTAAACATTTATTAAGCACCTACTGAACGCCAGGAAATAGTCATTGTCTTTAAATTTTATTTTCAGATTTCAGTGACTCAATAAAAGTTTAGAAATCAATAAGAATTGTAGAAATTAAACTATTCCTAGAAAATGTTCCTTTCATTAAATGGAATAGAACTTCTCAAAGGATTGTAAACCTCTTGAGGGCAAAAAATATTTTAGGATTTAGAATCGGAGATATAGAGAAGGACCTTAGAAGTCACTGAGTCCAACACCTCATTTTTACAGAGGAGGAAACTGAGGGCCCAGAGAGTTTAACTGACCAATCAGGATTACCCACATAGCAAAAAGCAGATCCGGTGTTTAACCTACAATCTCTGATTCTGCATCAAGGAGTTATACTTAGCAGGCAGCTTCAAAACAACCCTCTCCATTTTACAAAGGAGGAAACAGAGACCCATCAAGGGGAACTGATCCTACCAATGGAAAGTGGCAGAAGCAAGATTTAAACCCTGCTTCTCAAACTCCACACCCTTTCAATTCACACCACTTTGCCTTAAAAAACAAAACACCAAGCTAAACAGATTAGTAAAGGAGGTAACAAACAATTGCTTTTCAGAACTACTCTACTTCACTTGCCAAAAACCTAAGGCAATAAATTCAAGGAATTCTACCAGTAGCTGCCAGAATAAATTCCTTTATGAAAAGTGAGAAAATCCCTAACATCTTTATCTAGAAATTAAAAAATGAAAATTGCATGATCATGGACATGAAGAGAACTGAAGAGAGTGACGATCACTCACTGTGATGATGATGATGATGATGATGATGATGATGATGATGACGATGACGATGATGATAATAGCATTCTTCTTCCAAGGAATTAAACTCTTTTAAATTTCTGTCTTTTATTCCTAACTTTAAACAGTACTGTTCAAGTGGGGAGGAAAGACAGCTGGGTGGTACAGGTGATAAAATACTGGAATTGGAGTCAGGAAAGCAGAAGTTTAAATTCTCCCTCAGACACTAGCTCTTGTGATGGCCCTGCGTAAGTCACTTAACTTCTTGAGGGAAATGTACTCAGTGGTCTCAAAAGCCCCTTCCAGCTTTAAATGTAAGATCCTATGTTCTTGGGAAAAGGCTGTTGTTGTTTGCCCTTCATTCTGAAAGAGGACCAGGACATCAAGAAGGTGATGCCATGACTTGCAAGTGAATTGGATTTAAGCGAAAGAGGGTTCTGCAATAACTTTCTCCTCCAGAGCCATCTAGGTCCAGTGGCAAAATATAGATCAGAATGACTGGAAATGGCCCCCTGGGAAAAGGTTACCTTGCTAATTCCAACAGTAATGGCTTGGGAGATTTTGAGGAGTTTTTGCAAAACTGAAATCTAAAATTAGAAAGCATACAACCAAGTTCAACCACTTATATGGATTTTCTTCTTTCAACTTTGCAAACATGAAAATTATCTCCACTCGTAACAAATCAACTGCCTAGAAAGAGGAACATGGAAAGCAACGGTGTAAGATCAATATTTATTTCTCATGTTTCATTTAAAATAACTGACATGAATCAGATATCCATGTATCTTGGTCTACAAGGATAGTCTAAGAGGAAATTCTTTGACTAACAAATAACAACTGCTTACTTATGAGGTGTGACTTAAGAGTCAGAGAATGTGGGACCTGAGGAAGTTAGTGATAACAGTCCAATCATTCATTTTATTTTTTTAAAAAATGGAATGAAGGAAGGAAAGAACAAACAAACAAAGGAATGAAGGAAGGAGAGAGGGAGGAGAAAAGATGAACATTTATTAAACACCTACTATGTGGAGACAGTGTACTAAGCACTTTACAAATATGCTCTCATTTGATCCTTAAAACAATCCTGGGAGGTAGGTGCTATTTTTATCCCCATTCTATAGGTGGAAAAACTGAGATAAACAGAAGTTAAATGACTGCCCTGGGGTTAAACAGCTATCAAAGTGTCAGAGACCAGATGTGAATTTAGGTCTTTCTCCTGACTCCACACCAAGAGCTCTATCCACTGGACCACTTAGCCTAAAGAGAAATGAAGAATCTTGGCCAAGGTCAGTCAGCTAGTAATCGTCCAAGACAGCATTGATCTAAGCTAGGAGATCTGGATCCTAATCATGACTCAGATCTCTTTAGTCCGATGCTTTTTTTCTAACTTCATAACGTCCCTCCCCCTCCTCCCAACAAAAAAATCCTAGACAGCAAATTCAAAAGATTGATTTGTCATCAGACACTATGGAAAGTATCAGAGATAGAGACCTTAGTAACACATAATTTTCAGAAACTGTGCCACCACACAAACATGGCAGATACTGAAATTTAATTCCTGCTGACAACGTAAAACTTGGCACCAGAGGTAATGCCATTATAGAAACGTGACCTTCCAACACAAAGTAAATGAATAGGCTTTTCTTTTTTCTTTTCAAAGGGACTATCTCCAAATATAGTTGGAACTCCTAATATTAAATCTCTTTGAAGGAAAAATGCATATATGCCCACAAACACAATAACAAACAACATCGATTATAAGTCACACTTAGATGTCATATAAGCCTAGAGGAGTTGGGAGTTGGAAGGATAAGGAGGGGGGTGTTTGACCTATATTTGGTGGCCATTACAATGGTTTTGTAATTTTGTGTATCAATGGAAATGAAAGCAGAAATCTATCTATTAATGGCTACAAGTGAAACAAATGACCCCAACAGATTACAATATTAGTCAATAAGCATTTATTAAGTGCCTACCATGTACATAATATTCTTACAAAACAGGGATTTTGTACCAGTTAATATATGTGACAATTTAGCCATCTTCCTTTTTTTATGGAAGCTTAATATTAGGGCCAATACTTATTTAAAATGTTACCAATGCTGCAAAAACACCCATGAAAGGACCCAAGTGGAGAAACACAAACAGTCTCATGGTGATGCTGGATAGATGTAAATGATGTTACAATTCAGCAATATCATAAAAATCAAAGTTGAGGATGACTCAGTGGATGATAAAAAGATACATGGAGGGCAGAGGTAAATTCTGGTATATTTCCAATAGTGCTTATTAAAGAAATGTATGATTAGGACAAGGAGATGAGCCAGGCATATGATTGGAACAATAGATAACAGATGGATCCTCTGTAGAGTATCTATAGATGAATATGGACAAAAATCACACGAGAGGAAAAAATTCATGGATGGGTTATAATCTGTGCCAAAGAAGAAAATATCTGCATCCATATCTTTTGGGAGGGAAAAAGAAAAAAAAAGTTTTCTAAATAAGCTAATAGATATAGGTACAGATATAGACATAGATAATACAGATATGGGGATATGGATATATGAATAGATATGTATATATATACACATATATATACATATATATATATACAGAGAGAGAGAAAGAGAGAGAGAGAGAGAGAAAGAGAGAGAGAGAGAGAGAGAGAGAGAGAGAGAGAGAGAGAGAGAGATACTATGTTCTAATGGGCAGTTAGATAGAATTTGGGGCCTGAAGTCAGGAAGACTTCTCTTCTTGTGTTCAAATCAGGCCTCAGACACTTTCTAGTTGTGTGACCCTGGGCAAGTCATTTAACCCTGTTTGCCTTGGTTTCCTCATCTGTAAAATGAGCTGGAAAAAGAAATGGCAAACCATTCCAGTATCTTTGCCAAGAAAATACCAAATGGGGTTGCAAAGAGTCAGAAATGACTGGACAACAAAAATACTGTGTTCTTATGCATAAAATAATTCTTACAAACACATTTAATTCATTCTGTTTACAGATATTTTAAAATATGCATGATATGGTTTTCATCCATTGGCTTATCCAGGGAGCCACTGGTGTAAGACTGATGGCAAGACACAAGCAAGAGCCACCCTGGATTTGTAAGCATCTTCCTTACTGAAGGGAGTACCTCATCAGAGTTCACAGAATTTTATGAGATTCTCAAAGTAAATGAGCAGATCATATCCCCTTCCGTAAACTCTTGGAGTTCAGGGATCATGTGATTTTTTAAAAAATTCAAATATTCTACGCCAAGCTCAGTGCTTTCTACAGAATAGGCACCTAATAAATGTTTTTGGAATTGAATTAAAATACTTTAATTTAGACATGAACATAGACTTTAATTTTATTTGAAAAAATTCACAACCTACAACTTTCCTACGCTAGTGCCTTGACAGGTCACCTATGCAGCTCTTACCCTCCTGAAAATAAAGGCCAAGACAGAGCACAGGCTTGTATGGGGGAGGACTTATATTCCAATCTTTCTAAATCAGGGTGACTACACTAAAAAAGGGTCTAAGTTGAGGGAAGGCTTTAACTACCCAGCAGCACTTATTTCTGGCACCTAAGCCCCTATGTACATGATTTACAAGACTGATAATCAACTAAAAGCAATTTTTTTAAAAGTCTATGCTTCTTGTTATGTTTAATTACTCAGTAATCAATGAATAGATTTCTGTCAAACATACAATTTCTGTGTGAGGAATAGATCATTTGCTATTTCAGGTAAATTATTTGAAAAACCTCAATAATGTTTAGTGAGTACAAAGTAATTATATCTGGCCATGTTTGAAATATGGCACAGTATTGAATGGCTTTGTATCTTAATTATCTCTTAACTGATGTTTAAATGACAATTACCTGTTTCCCTATTTCCTATAAAATGAACTAACCTTTTCATATTTCATCAAAGCTTTCTTATTCATCTCAATAGGGTTGTGAGGCAGGATGCTTGACATTTCTACCACTACATTTTCTGAGTTCAAACAAGCAGCCCCCACACCCCTGCATCAGACAGCTCTAGGTAAGTTCACAGCAGTTCTGTGATCTGTGCATACAAGGGACAATACTGAATAGGTAAAAGTTTGTGTGCTTGGAAAAATTTCAGTTCCATTTAAGCATTCAATTACACCTACAGAGGTTTAGAAATAGCATATTCACTTATAAGCAACATTTGGAAAGAATTATATCCCTTTGTATGTTAAAGAATGAACAATAAATACGTAACTGTAGCTTTATTTCTCCTTCTAAATGATGGTAGAAGATGGCTATACATTGCTTTCTTTCCTCTAGATATTGGAATAACAAAAAAAAAACATTAAAACGAATTCATTTTTTACTATTCAAGCCAATCAATCAATAAACAATCATTTATTACCTTGCTGTTGTTTTTCAGTTGCTTTCCAGTCATCTCTGACTTTACATGGAGTTTCCTTGGCAAAAATGCCAGAGTGGTTTGCCATTTCCTTTTCCAGCTCATTTTATAGATGAGGAAACTGAGATGAACACGGTTAAGTGACTTGCCCAGGGTCACACAGCTAATAAGTGCTGGAGGGCAGATTTGAATTCAGGAAGATGAGTTTTGCTGACTCCAGGCCCAGTGCTCTATCTATTGTGCCACCTAGCTGACCCCTTATTAAGCACCTACTGTGTGTCAGCATTATGCTAGGTTTATGTACCTAAAATTATGCTAGCATTATGTACCTCGAGGTACAAAGAATTTTTGAAACAATACCTACTCTCAAGAAATGTATATTCAAACCATGTTCATATGATGAAAATAGAAGGAGATAACAACTCAAGTTCACTTAAATGAATTGCCAAACTAAGGTTGGCGATTTATAAAGGACATTAAACTGCTCTGCTTTGAATATCCCTATAAACTCTGAGTCAGTTGTGTGACTTGGACTGCATTAGGAGAGGAAGGGCTTCAAAGAGGTCATAGGGACCTCTTTATAAGGGACCTCTCAGGTCATCTAGTTCAACCTTCTCATTTTACAGATGAAGAAGCTGAGTCCCAGAAAGATCAATTGACTCACCTTTTTTACAGGGCAATGAGCAACAGAACTGTGATTTGAACCCAGATGCTCTGAATCCACATCCAATAATGACCCCTTTGTCTTCTGATCAGACCACATCTAGAGTATTTTGCTCCATTTTGGGTGCCACAGTTCAGGAAGACTGAGAAACCTGAGAGGTCTTAGTCAAGGGTGACCAGGATGCAAAGGGCCCTGAGTTCATGTTTTATCAGGAGAAGATGAAAGAACCAGGTATGGGTAGCTATGAGGAAATAAGACTGAGAAGGGATAAGAGAACTTTCTTCAAGGGTTAAGAGAGCTATTGTGATGGTGACCTTGTTTTGTTCGCCACCCCCACCCCCACCCCCGGCCCCCGGCAGAACCAGTACCAATTCAATGAAAACTGCAAAGACCCAAACTTAGACTTGAATCAGAGAAGCCTTCTTGACCAATATGGTCTTGATGAGCTATTGGGTTCTTCCTTATTAGAAGTCTTCAAGAAGAGACCACATAATGATTTGTTGGATATGTCAAAGAAGGGGTTCCTTTCTGTTTGGGTTGAACCAGATGGCCATCAGGGCCCTTTCCAACTCTGAAATTCTTCTATTCTGTGATTCTTTTTTTTTTTTAAAGCAATCGGGGTTAAGTAACTTGCTCAAGGTTACACGGCCAGGTGTTTCTGGGTGGGTGCTAAGTGTCTGAGCCCAGGATTCGATCTCCAGGTCATCCCAACGCTGCAGCCGGTGCTCTTACTCGCTGTGCTACCTGGCCACCCCTCTATTCTGTGATTCTTAACCGGGGCATCTAGGTGTGGGTCTGGAGTCAGGAAGACTCATCCTCTGAGAACAATTCAAAATTGGTTGCAAGTCATTCCCCAATTGATAAATGGTCAAAGGATATGAACAGGCAGTTTTCAGAGAAAGAAATTAAAGCTATCTATAAGCACATGAAGAAATGCTCTAATTCACTATTGATTAGAGAAATGCAAATCAAAACAACTCTGAGGTACCACATCTCACCAGTTAGATTGGCTAAGATGACAAAACAGGAAAATGACAAATTCTGGAGAGGATGTGGGCAAACTGGAACACTAATGCATTGTTGGTGGAGTTGTGAACTGATCCAGCCTTTCTGGAAAGCAATCTGGAACTATGCCCAAAGGGCTATAAATACTTTCATACCCTTTGATCCAGCAATACCACTCCTAGGGTTATATCCCAAAGAGATCATAGAAATGGGAGAAAGACCCATATGTACAAAAATGTTTATAGCAGCTCTTTTTGTTGTGGCAAAGAATTGGAAATTAAAGGGGTGTCCATCAATTGGGGAATGGCTGAACAAGTTGTGGTATATGCATGTTATGGAATATTATTGCGCTATAAGAAACGGGGAGCAGGCTGTCTTCATATTTACCTGGAGAGGCTTAAAAGAACTGATGCTGAGTGAGAAGAGTAGAACCAGGAGAAATTTGTACACAATTACAGACACAACATATGTGTGATGACCAACTTTGATAGACTGGACTCTTCTCAACAATGCAGGGATATAAGTCAATCCCAAAAGACGCATGATGGAGAGAAAAACGTGCATCCAGAGAAAGAACTAGAAAGAACTAAATTTATATCCAGGTGGAAGCAAAATACCTGATCTTTTTCGTTCTCTTAGTTGATTTTATGTCCTCTTTACCATTTTTCATTCCAGCTGGTATAATCCATCCTTATAACCTGACCATTGTATAATGTGAAAGTATTTACAGATCCTATACTTGATTATAAGACGCCACGGGGGGGGGAGGGGAAGGAGGGGGACAAAATGTGAAATTCAAGGAATTGTGGAATTGAATCCTGTAAACTAAAAGGAAACAAACAAATTAATCAATTAAAAATTGAATTAAAAAAATTGGTTGCAGACACTTACTAGTTGCGTGACCCTGTGCAAGTCACCTAACCCTGTTTGCCTCAGTTCCTCAACTGTAAAATAAGCTGGAGAAGGAAATGGGGAACCACTACTGTATCTTTGCCAAGAAAACTCCAAATGGGGTCACAAAAAGTTGGATATGACTGAATAACAATAAACCCAGAATAACAATACCTTTTCCTCATTGCTCTATCAACCACAAACATTTATTATAGAGCATTGTGCATTGTTATACAGAAAAAAATTAAATAAGACAAGGTCTCTACCCAAATGCAACTTACAATTCAGTAACTGAACATAGCACACACAGGAATGACTATAATATAAAACATAAGAACAAAAGAATTGTATATAATTAGTATAATTGATGATCATAAATGTGTTAACTAACACTAGCTACTGACATGCTCAAATGGATTTGGAAATACCAAATAGTTAAGCCATAAAACAAGTAAACTCAATGGAAATTAATATATCCTTGGTCTTTTACTTGGTACCACATTCCAATGCAGATTCAAAAAGAAGCATGAATTTAATAGTAGCAGAAGCAGCAATAGTAGTAGAAATACTAACTAGCATTTATATGATACCTACTATGTGTCAGTACAATGCTAAGTGCTTTATAAATATAATTTTATTTGATCCTTACAACAACCTGGGGAGACAGGTACTATTACTTCTTCACAGTTGAGGAAACTGAGGCAAACAGAGGTTTAAGTGACTCAACTAGGGTCATTATAGCTGGTAAATGTCTGAGACTGGATTTGAACTCATGAAGATGAGTCTTCCTGACTCCAGGTTTGGCACTCTGTTCACTGGCATTGAAGTATTTAAGGTCTAACCGTGCCATTTATTACTTTTGTAAAGTTGGCCAAGGGATTTCAGCTCCCTGAACTGATACATAAAATTAAGGGACTAGACAAGGAGATCATTAAGTTTCTTTCCGACTCTGGCATTTTATATTATTCAAAACTCCTCCAAAAATATCAGAGGTTTCATATTAGCCATATGTTTACTGATATTTAAATAGAAATTCTACATAGATACATAAAGTACTTGCAAACATATTCCATAATATATTCACTTAAATGAGTTGCTTCTAGCTTTTCCTCCCCCAGGAGATGACCTTTGTAAAATGTTACTATGATGCAGCATGGCATCTTGTTCATGGTATTTGATGAATATTTATTCTTCCATGAAAGTGCAATGGAGAACCCAGTCCTCACAACATTTAGGAAATCTTTCCTCCAGGAATTGGATGGCTGACTTTAAAAACTAATACTGTTAGGTTTTTATTAAGGGAATCATCAACTACTTGGCCACGCATGTTGTTAACCTCAGAATCATCCTTAATTCTTCCCTTTCCCTTACTTTCCATATCCAATTGGTTACTAAATCTTGTCTCTCCAATCTGTCTCCTCTCCATTCACACCTCTTGGAGTCTCTTCTTTCCTGGATCCATCCTCCACTGAAATGATCAAATAATCTTCCTAATGTTCAAGTCTGGTCATGTAATTTCCCTGCTCAAGAATTTTCAATGACTCCCTATTGCCCCTAGAATAAAATAAAAAGTACCTGGTCTGGCATTAAGATTCTCCACAATTTGGCCGAAGTCAACATTTCTAGTTATATTTAACATTATTTTACCCACACCCTTTATATCTGAGCCAAGCTGAAGTCTGAACAGTGATAGAAGCATACTTTTTTCTTTTTACTTTATTTTTCTTGTTTTGTTTTTGGTCTGTGTTTTCTTTTGCAACATGGTTAATATGGAAATATGTTTTGCATAACTTCACACTTTTAATCTATATCAAATTTTTTGCCTTCTCAAGGAGGGGGTAGAAGAAAAAGAGAGAATTTGGAAGATGAACATTAAAATTTGTATATGGAATTGAGAAAAATAACAAATTTTAAATATAAATACATATATATATATGTATATTTGAGCCACACTGAGATACTAGTTTCCTATAAGTATCCAGTTTCCATGTTTTTGCACAAGCTGGAATATCCTACTTCTATTCTGTTCCTCTTGGAATTTTTATATATATTTTATATTTATATATTACATATAATTAATATATTTTATATTATGTTTATATTTTATCTACTTTCAATGCTACACCAATATGCCACCTCCAAAAGTCCTGTCCTAATCCCCTAATATTCTCTTTCTCCTCAAATGACCTTGTATTCACTTGTCCATGTGTTCTTTATAATACCACTCAGACCACCTCCTCACACATACACAGAATGTAAGCTTTCTGAGGGCAGACACTGTATTGTTTTTCACCTTTATATTCACAGTGCCTATGGTTTTTCTTGCACATAGTAGGTACTTTGCAAACTTTCATTTGCTGAATTGCATTGACTCACCAGCAGCATGCATACTATAGAAAAAGATTTGGGGATCATTCTTTTCCGAGCAATACTTTTGAATTTTGAAGGGTGCATAAATACTACTGACATTACTCCTCACAGTAAAACAATGTTTTATTCATCTGGAAGTTTCCTACAACCAACCATCTCTAATCTGACTTACTATCTTAGGAAAAAAATCAGTGATAGCAGCATACCACCAGCTCTTTTCCTCCCACCTTGGCATATTTATTTCCTGTTACTGCTCAACCCACTCTTACTCTGCTCCTGACAAAGAAGCCTACTCTAACCTGTCCTCTGAGTTCCTCCTTACTCTCCTGTCTTCCCTCAACTTCCCCCTCCCCTACGTGACAACCACTTTAGAATCTCAACTCAACAAACCTTCAATTAGCTAGATGTAGAACCAATGCAGGATTCTTCAGGGGGTTTACTTTTGTTTATAAGTTCTACATTATCTTGCTTGTATTTTCCATCTATTTTCTGAATATTATTGTATTTTGTTTGAATTTTGTTTTAGAGTCTTTGAGGTAGGGGCTATCTTTCATTGTAAGCTCCTTGAAGTTGGAGGATTACCCATTTAACTGAACCAAAAATCAGAACACATTCTTTGACAAAGGATATCCCTTAGAAATACATTTTATTTCTATGAAAGCAAGACTGTCATAGTGAATTTGTGCCATATGGTAGCTGTAAAACAAGGTTCATGCGTTTTTCTTCTTTCTATCCCCCAACAGCACTTACTATATAGCTAAGAGTTCAATAAATGTTTGTTAAATGATGCATTTTGAGCTCCCATCCCACATGACCTTGTAATAGTAAGTGATACACAACATAGGAACTCAATAAATTTAAACTGAATTAGAACATAAAAAATCACCAGTGAATGGGTAACTAGTATAATATATGCATTAGTTAGTTGTGTCTGCCAATGAATGAATTGGGCTGTGAAATTATTTTGATCAAGGCATCAATTGCTTACATTTTGAGTAAACTATTTTAAAAGTAGACTTTTTTTTTTCAGGAAACATTAAGTGACATATTTATTATGTTCTAAATATTGCTGTTTTGAGTGTCATGAGTGAAACTACTTTCCCTTTAAGAGACAATCAAAAATATTTCTGCAGACAGACTTATTCAATGAACACTCAACAAAAAATCCCACAAACCAAGATTTACTGACTCTTTTCAGCCTCTCACACTTGTGGACACACATATGTGTACATATGTACACACATACACATACATACATACATACACACATCCTGTCACTCATCTCCAGCAACTAAACTCACAGAGCTCCCCCAATTAGTGAACCCCAGCTTGGTAATCACCTTTCTTTGAGCCTGAAAGCCAAAGAAGCTGGACTTCAACTTTCTTTCTTTTCCCATAAAGAAATGCACAGTCAGCCCCCCACTTCCTCTGAGAAAGAGTTTAGAGTAGCAGACAAGGGGATTTAAATGAATCCAACCAGCTGCACTGCAATTTCCAAGAAAACAAGGACTTAAAAGCATAAACCACCAGAAAGCATAATGTTACAGCCTTAACCATGCCTTTTTACTATCTCCCTACAGTTCTGATCCATAAAGCAGTGTCTGTATCACAGAATTCCAGATTTAGAGCTGAAAGTGATCTCAGAGGTCCTGGGGTCCAAAACCTTCATTTTACAGATGAGGAAACTGAAGCACAGAGAGGTTAAGTAATTTGTCCTGGGTCACACAGCTGGGGGAGGAGGAGAGAGGGAGATTATTTACTAGATTTTTGTGGTTTGCAAGCTGATTGTGCCCTGGGGAGGACAAACTTCTCCTCCTTCACTGTTCACCTCCAGGCTGGAAGGCACAGAGGGCAACCATTTGTATTGTCCAGTGAAACCATTGCATGGAAAGGCTCAAGAGAAAGCCCAGGAACATCAATTTTGGGTAAGGGAACAAGGATAATGGGGTGCTGTTTTTGGTTCTCTTTTCTTTTTCTATTCTGCACATATCCAACCTTCACAAGACGCCAGCCCCAAATAAAACTCATTCTTCTAGAGCCTGCTAGAGCTTCATGCACCGCTGAAGCTTCCGCTCTGAGATACAGCTAGGCAGCTGTTTCTCGAGTACGCAGGCTGGAACCCTATGATGACAGTGTCAGAAAAGAAAATTCAATACCGAAATCACACACATCCCCACTAAGCCCGGGTCAGCCAGGAGCAAGAGGGCCAAATGAGGCAAGGCTCGCCCTTCTGCTAGGTGGGTTTGGGTTGGTGGTTTTTTTTTTTTTCCAAGATGGTAATAAAAGGAAAGCCTGCGGTTATCTTGGGGGGAGGGGGAGAGGAGTAGGAAAACTTCCTATTAAGTGGAAGGGGGTGGGGAGAAAGAAACATTTCAAACCAGGTGAGTCTAAGCCCTAGGACACAGCTACTACGGCGAGAAATAATGGGAAAATGATGAGCACCCTCCTCGTTCAGGCTCCTAGCATGCAGAAGCCAGAGGCCAACAGCTGGCTTTGAACTTACTGTAAATCTGTCCAACGCTACCTAGATTAGGAAAAAGGTGGAGCTCAGAGGAAGTTAAATTCCAACTCGGTAGTAGGGAAAAGAACAAAAAAGAGGGCGGGGAGGGGGAGGGAGATTTAACAACCCCCCTTTCGGGGTCACTTAGAGCTCTTGGGGAATCCGGAAAGGGGCGGTGGTGGAATGAGGCAGAGGGTCCGAGAGGCACCAGGACGCGCCATCTGGGCGCACGGGTGCAGGCGGGCACTCACCTGGGTTTTGAAGTAGAGAAACAAGGCGACGCTGCAGACGACCTGGCCCAGCCCCAGGACCATGAAGGCCACCAGGATGGAACGAGAGGCGGGCTGGGGCTGGTGCGGGACAGGGGGTGGCGCGGGGTGCAGGGGACCCTCGTGGGGGGCGCCGGAGCTGCCGCTGCCCATCTCTTCTGAACCTCGCAGGTACTTGGTGTAATCTCGGCTAGCGCGGCGCATGGCACTCTAAGCTCCGCGATCTGCGTCCACCTTTTACCTCCCCTCCTACCTCCTCCTCGGCGGCAAACTCAAAAGCAACTGAGAGAGTGAAGGCTGGGGTTAGGTCACAAGAGAGCGGGGGAGTCGGAGAAACTGGGGTCCGCGACTCTTCCTCCTGGGCACAGGCAGCCCGAGCTCTGGCCTCTCCAACTCTTTTAAACTAGTAGGAAAGGGCTGGGTCTCGCAGCCAATCAGCCCCGGGCGAAGTTGGCTCTTCCACTCCCACCTCTCGATCTCCCCAGGTTTCCTCCCTCCCTTCCTCTCCCAAGCCCGAGCACACCCTCCTCCCCGCCTGGGGCCACTTTAACTGTAAATCCCAACACCAGAAGCTAAGGATTTTCCTATTCCTGGAAGAGCATCCCCCTCCCCAGCTGTTATTTCTACGGTTTACCCACTTAACTAACTCAGCCTCCTCATCCTACTGCCTGCATATTGGTCCAGTGATAAGGTCATCCTGACTCTGGCATTCCTTCCACTCCAAAAACTTTCAGTGGCTCCCTATTGCTTATGGAATAAGACATAAGTCCTCAGAGGTGAAGTTTTGGGAAAGCTATAGAGGAATCGTTAGTGACTGGAAAGAACTACCTAGTGCGATTCCCATGTCATCAATAATCCCTCTGACCCTAGGAGACAGCCTCGTGCGCCATTCCTCTGATATCACTGCCACTCAGGAGCACTGACAAAGGAAGACGTTTTATTTACTCTGCTAAAGAAGGAAAATTTTAAATGATTTATTCGATGTTAGAGACGTTTAGTGAGGAAGATGATCAGAAAGATATCTCATCTCCCGGTATTGGTCATTTCCCCATGCCTCTAATGCTTCCCCTTCTCACCTCAGTCTTCCCTGGCTTCCTTTAAGCCCCAGCTGAAACTTCATCTGGTATAAGAAGCCTTTTCGCTCTTCTCCTTAATGCTAGTGCCTTCTCCCTATTATGTACAGTTTATCCTGTTTATATAGCCTTCACGTGTTGTCTTCCACATTAGATTGTGAATTCGTGGAGATCAGGGACTGGTTTTTTGTTTTGTTTTTGTTCTTGCCTTCCCCCTCCAGTATTTAGCACAGCGCTTAACACATAAGCTCTTAATAAATATTTGGTTGATTGCTTGATAGAGCAAAGAAGAGTATTCCTAAAGATATCTCAGTAAGTCAATCAACAAGCATTTATTATGCATGTACTATGGGTGAGGCTAGGAGTTCAAGATGCAAAGAAAAAAATCGAGCTTCCTATCCTCAATATACCATTACATTGCATTGGAGGAGATGTGCACTCACATAATTGTATACAAAATAAACACAAAGTAATTGAGGGAGAGGGGAGACTGGCTTCCCATGGAAGGTGGCACTTGAAATGAATTTTGGAGGAAACAAGGGATCCTAAGGAACAGAGGTGAGAAAGGAATGCAGTCCAGAAATGGGGAAGAGTCAATATAATGTGTGGAGACAGAAGATGGGTGTATTGCATGTGAAGGGAAAGGCCAGTCTGGCTAGACCACAGAGAACAGAAAAGAGAATAATGTATAATAAGATTGGAAAGGTAGATTGTCACCAGGTTCTGTAGGCCTTTAATAACAAAACAGTGTAGTTTATATTTTATCGTAGAGACAAGAAGTCATTGGAGTTAAGTAAAGACATGACATTGTCCAATCTGTAATTTTGCAAAATCACTTTTTGGATGAATTAGGAGGTCATTATAATAGTCCAGGCAAGAGATCATGATGGACTAAATGGTTGTGTTGGCTAGGGCATCAGGAATGGATGCAAGTAATAATGTGGGAGCAGAAACCACAAGATTTTGGAACTTGCTGTATTTGTGGGGGCACAGGAGGAGCAATTGTAAAATCAAGGCTGTGAACTTTATTGACTGGACACATCATAGTACCATTGATATAAGTAGGAAAGTTTTGAAGAGCAGATCTTGGGGAAGAGGTCATGAATTCTGTTTTGGATGTATGTGTTTGTGGAGGACCCTGAATGCCAATTGTATTTTACTCAATAAGCATTAGGTAGCCACCAGAGGTTTTTTACTGGAAGAATGACATGATTATATACATTAGAAAGATTATAGAGACCTTAGAGTGAAGAATGAATTGGAAAGGGGAGGTTGAAAGCAGGGAGACTAGTTAGGAGAGCACTGCAGCAGTCCAGGTTAGAAGTAATAAGACCTTGACCTAGCCTAATAGGCACAAAAGAGTGACAGAACAAAACTGTTGCCAGGGAGAATTGATAGGACTTGGCTTGACCACTTAATGGACCGGGCTGAGACACAGAAAAAATCAAGGATTCTGAAATTTTTAACTAGAGGACTGGGAAGATGATGGTGTCATTAACACAAACAGAAAAGGAGCTGCTTTTGGAGGAAGCACAATTAATTGAGTTTGGAAATGATTAAGTTTGAGGTATAAACAGGACATCCTCATGAGGATCTCTAGATGTCCAACCAGAAGTTAGAAATGTGGGACTAGAGCTCAGGGAAGAGGTTAGGATTGGCTATTCAAATGTGGGAGTCATCCTCCTAGTTGTAATGGAAGGATAATTGAAACCATTGGTGTGCATGAAATTGCCAAGTGTCAGGGTGTATAGAGAGAAAATAGAAGGGGGAGCAAAGAACTTTGGGGTACATCCACAAGAGAGAGATTGAAGAAGTGGGGGGGGGATGGAAGAGATTGTAGAGATTGATAGAATAAGGTCCTGGAGGAGTTGAAAAGTGATGAGATGATGATGACAGGCAAAGGGGTTCACTTTGGGGAGGAGAGAAAGGGGAAAGATAGGGAAGAAGACCTGAAGAGGTTTCAAAATTCTGAAGGGAACCCTTAAGGAAATTCACAAAGGATGGCTTCTCTTTTCTCAATAAGGTAAGAGGTTTATCTCAAAAAAATAATAAGGTGAATTTAAAGGAAAGAGGAGAAGGTCTGGAGCAAATAGTACAGGGAATGTAATATGCTAGGACATAATAACAGATTAATAAAATGATTGCTGAGTAGTTGAAGTTAGAATAATTTGTAGAGGACCTAATCAACAAGGTTTCATGTCTTTCTCCAGAGCATTCTATTGCTCAAGGATAGAAACAAAGGTAATAGACCAGAGGTGGTGGTTGTTGTGTGTACTTTGTTCTTGAAGGGGACTGTGACATCAGGAAGGTGATGCCTTGACTTTCAAGTAAATTGGATTTAAGTGAGGGAGGGCCTTGCAAAGACATCAGCCTCACTCTCTCCCCTGGAATCATCTGGGTCCAGTGACAAGATACAGATTAGGAAAATTTGAGATGGCCCTGGATGCAGTAGAAGACTTTAGCTTTTTTAAACTGTCTTTTCCAGAGCTGTTTGACTAAGGCAACACCCAGTGATTAGCAACAGGTAAGAAATGAGGTAAAGAATGGTCTCTTTTACCTAGTCAAAAAAAAAAAAATCAATCTGGGAGGGGAAAACCCTCAAGGTTTCTGGCCAAAACAGACACAATTGCTACTTACACTCACTTTGAGTCATCAAGGTCCAAATAATGACCAAGTGAGACTTGGACAGGGACCTATCATTGGTCAATAAATGAGAAGCAGAGAGTGATTTGGGTTTATCACATGATCCTTAAGAAAGAAATCTGGCTTGTAAACTCTAAGATATCTTGTAAGGTTTTAGTAACCAAAATTTATATTCCTTTGGGCAAAGCACTTGCAGGTAAGGGTATAATACCCTATATGGACAGAGGGAGAGGAAGGAAGGAAGGAAGGAAGGAAGGAAGGAAGGAAGGAAGGAAGGAAGGAAGGAAGGAAGGAAGGAAGGAAGGAAGGAAGGAAGGAAGGAAGGAAGGAAGGAAGGAAAGAAAGAAGGAAGGAAAGAAGGAAAGAAGGAAGGAAGGAAGGAAGGAGGGAGGAAGGGAGGGAGGGAGGGAGGAAGGGAGGGAAGGAAGAGCTGTATTGCCCAACTGGAACTGTCCAGTTGATTCCCCAGTGATGCAGTTACCAGTACTCAAAAGTTGTTTGTCCTTTCTTCTCCAAGGGATCCATGACATCAGGAAGGTGATGCCATGATTTGTAAGTGAATTGTATTTAAGTGAGGGAGGGCAGCACAAAATCACCAGTCCCACTCTCTCCTCTAGAGTCATCTGGATCCAGTGGCAAGAGACAGACTAGGAAGACTGGAGATGGCCCTCCAGAGCAGGGATTATATAGCACTGGGGAACAGGGGGAAAGAAACATTGGAAGATCAAGAAGGCAAGTAGGTTCAAGGGTAGAGAAATGTGTATCACTGAAATGACTCACCAGAGAGTCAAGACTGAAAGGAAGAAATAAAGCTTAAACAAGGGAGCTGGGCTTGGAGAAGAAAAAAGTAGAGGCTGAGAAGCAATGATTGAGAGTCAGTATAAGAAGGAAGAATGGCAAAAGAGTGGTGAAAGGATAGTAGACTATAGTAAGAGAAAGGAATTTCATTCTGAGAAGTTGGGCACTTTCAGGTAATGGTAAAATCTATATTGTGGTTATCCCAGGTAGATGACTGAGAATGAGTAGAGAAGGAGGCCATGAGAGAGTCAAGATGCTTAAGGAACTGATAGACCAAGGTGTAAAATGGACCATTAATATGAATGTTAAAGTCACCAAGAATGACAGGACCCAAAGAGAAAGTCTATAAACTAAATGTTAAAGTCATTGAAAAAAGGAATCTGAAGATAGTGACAATATATGGGACATACTCCAAGGATACATTTTTTTTAAAGCAATCGGGGTTAAGTAACTTGCTCAAGGTTACACGGCCAGTTATTTCTGGGTGTGGTGCTGAGTATCTGAGCCCGGATTTGATCCCCAGGTCATCCAGACACTGGAGCCGGTGCTCTTACTCGCTGTGCTACCTGGCTGCCCCACTCCTAGGATACTTTTGATCAAAAACTGTCATATTAACCTGAACATTGAGGCAAGAATAGTGACAAGGCACTGGATAACAAAGCATAATACAAGTATGATATTTTATTCAAATTAAAGAGAACACCTTTGATTTTCTTAAGTATGCCAGGAGAGAAAATTAATTTTCAAAAGGATAATATTCAATTCAATATTCAATAATCCTTCTCAAAGCATCAGCCTTATTTTTAAAACACTGATTAAAACATTTTAAAACACTATTTCATAGTGCTTTTCATTTTGCGTTGCATGTCTTTGTATCCCTAGCACCTGGGAGAGGAGATAATAAAAATGTTGGCTAGTTTGGGAGAAAAAAAAATAACAATATCATTATTTCCCCTTCTCCTATTGACATTTTTCTATGCCGAGGACCATTATAGATGTCACCTCCTCCAAGAAACTTTCTTTGGTTCTCTTGCTGATTGATTCCCTAAAAATACATTAAAACCATCTTCTTTTGCTTTAACTATGTCTAAGCCTGTGTGGTATTTAGACTTGCATTGTGTGGTCTCTCAGGTCCTTCCAAAGATAATGTTCTAAACTTTTAACACACTCAGTGCTACTGATTCATCTTCTCATTAATTTTTATCTTTCTGGATTCAAAAATAGAATGGTGGTTTTGCTCTGGAATTATTAAAATTGCAGAAATAGGCTCTTTAATTGAAGCAGCCTTCATCCTGTAGTAAAGTAGAGAACTCTCTCCTCCCATAAATCAACTTTCTCTTCTCAACCTCAAATGTATAGACATAAACAAAATCACTTTTTTTAAGCATGTGGAATCATGCAAAACATATGTCCACATTATCTATATTTCAAAAAAAGCAAGAAAAATAAAGAAAGTGGGAAAATTATACAATAATTTACACTCAGTTCATTAGGTCTCTCTCTGGAACTGGATAGCAATTTTCATCATGAGTCCTTTCAGATTGTCTTGGATCATTGTGTCGATCAGAGTAGCCATGTCTTTCACAGTTGATCATCATTACAACATAGCTATTACTGTGCACAATAATCTGGTTCTTCTTACTTCACTTTGCATCGATTCATATAGGTCTTGCAATATTTTTCTGAAACCACCTCCCTCATCATTTCTTACAGCACAACAGTGATCCCTCACAATCATATGCCACAACTTGTTCAGCCATTCCCCACTTGATGAGCACCCTCTTAATTTCCAATTCTTTGCCATAACAAAAAGAGCCGCTATAAACATTTTTGTATATATAGATCCTTTTCCTATTTTTTAAAAAATCTCTTTGGGATACAGACCTAGCAGTGGTATTGCTGGGTCAAAGAGTATGCACAATTTTATAGCCCTTTGGGCATAGTTTCAAATTATTCTCCAGAATGGTTGGACCACTTTACTACTCTAACAACAGTTCATGGGTGTATCTGTTTTCCCTCATCTCCTCCAGTATTTGTTATTTCTAATAGGTGTGAGGTGGTGCTTCAGAATGGCTTTAACTTGCCTTTCTCTAATCAATAGTAATTTACAAGACTTTTTCATATGACTACAGATAACTTTGATTTTTATCTCCTGAAAACTGCCTGTTTATATCTTTTGACCTTTTATCAATTGGGGAATGGCTCCGATACAGTTATATACTCAGTATATATTTGAGAAATGAGGCCTTCACCAGAGAAACTTGCTGTAAAATTTTTTTATATTACTTCATTGTCTATGGTATCTTTAAAAAAAATGTAGCTTCCCTGATTATGCCTTTTAATTAGATCTATTTGCTTTGTCTGAGATCATGGTTGCTACCGTGCCTTTTTTTTTTTTTAGTTCAGCTGAAACATATTAGACTCTGCTCCAGCCTTTTATTTTATTTTTGTGTCCTGTTTCAAGTACATTCTTTGTAAACAACATATTACTAGATTCTGATTTCTAGTCCATTCTGCTATTTGCTTCCATTGTCCATTCCATTTGCATTCACAGTCATGATTACTTTCACCTGTAGAAGCTACAACATGCACAGGGGCCACACCCCATTTTGTCAGATGGCTAAACCAGGATGAGGGTGACTGAGGCATCTCAGACCAGTTGGTGAGTTTGGGGTGGGAAGGGGGTGTCTGCCCCAAGCACATGAAGACCTCCTCATGGAATGCGAACAACGTGTTCCAATGGACTGTGAAAGCAACAGAAGCAGTTCCTGTGGAATGATTAGAGCTTGGTCAGATATCAAAGATGACAAGGTTATTTACTACATCCCAAACCATTGCCAGTAATCTTGACTTTTGACACTGAACTTCAAAGACTCTGGAGTGAGTGAGACTGAGGAGTTAAGATTTAATTCTACCTCAGTTAAGTCCAATTCATACATGAGTCAAAAGACATCACCCATGCCATTATATATATATATATATATATATATATATATATATATATATATATATTTTTTTTTTTTTTTTGCGCAAATTTAGAGCCATCTTCCCTCCAAATGTTCATATGAATTATTTGTGCCTAACCTGTGGTAAAGCCTTCTAAGTTAATATTGGTCTGATCAACCACAGTTGGATACACAGTAATTGACCCCAACATAGTGATGTCATTTTGGCCCTTTTTGAGAACAAAGAACAACAACCAATCAACCAACCAACTATGAATTTCTCTCCATCCTAGACGAAAATCTCTCAATGACCATGTAATTCAGCAGCATTATCAAATAATTTAGAGACACAAATAAACATTTTTAAAAAGATCCAGAAGACCAAGGTTGTGGCAGGGCTCTTGTAGGGGGAAAGAAAGATCTTCCTAACCATCATTTTTTCATCAACTGGAACCAACGCCAAGTGCTGCTCCTCCTACTTTCCATTCAGTCTTTTCCTGCCATCATTTCTCGTTGTCTTTTCACTCTTTGATAAAGATGTTCATCTACTTGTGTCTCACTTTTTTCTCTCTGTCTCCCCTTTCTGCCATCTCAAAGTTGGGCTAAGCTCCCTCCTTAAAAAGCCCAAGGCAAAGAAAATAAACTGAGCTCTCTCCAGAACCTATCTAGCTCCACTATTCTGTCTTCTAGGGAAAGTGTCTGTGATCCTGGGTCCCAGCCACTTGGAATTAAATGTGTAAAACAATACATGTGCCTCATTACATTTAGGTCTCTTGACTTCTGGATTCTTACATCCACAGGTTTACTGGAGTCAACTCACAGGGACTTGAGAGCAAATCATTGCCTTTTCAGTGTTCACTTTTGCATATAACAAATCAGGGCTTGATTTGTCATTTTGCTAATTGTCTAGACATTTAAAGCTGATAGATAAAAGATGAATAAAGCAGATTAAATTTGAAAGTGTGTGGTACATTCCCCCCCCCCCAGGAAGCCACTGTTAAACATTTACCAACACACCCCTGACTATATCCCACAAAAGTTGTTTTCCAAAATTTATGTATCAAGTATTCAAGTATATTTGATCTGACAGTTTCTCATATTAAGCATGTCCTATTGCATCCCCACCTTTCCCTGGCACAATCACAGTCTTTTATATAAATTTTCCAAGGATCTCTAACTCAATTTAGTTTTGCTTTTCAAAGTCCACTTTCTTCTGACATGTTTTCCTCAGTTTATTTAACAAGTATTTATTGAGTACCTGCTATATTTATAACATCCAGCTTTGTGCTGGATGGGAAGAAGAAAGATGGGGAGATGAAGAAGGGATACTGAGACAGAAGAAAGGCAAAATATGATATCCCTTGAAGGGAAAATATCACCAAACAAAATGTTAACTACCAGATTAGCAGAGAATGAAGAAAGTGAGAAGCTATAAGTACCAAGTCACAGAGTGCTTAACTTTTTTTTTTTTTTGCTTTTTGGAGCACAACTGGGGTTAAGTGACTTGCCCAAGGTCACACAGCTAGTTTTTGTGCTAAGTGTCTGAGGCCATATTTGAATTCAGATCCTCCTAACTCCAGGGCTGGTGCTCTATTCACTGCACCATCTAGCCGCCCCAATGTGCTTAACTTTGAAAAGCCTTTTTTTGTAACTTTCTGAAAGTGCTGAAATAAGATCTGACTAGAGAAATAGAAGATGAGGAAGGCAATGAACATGGATCGTGACCATGAGCATGACCCCGGATGCATGCATGTGACTTTTTAATTTACACAGAATTATCTTTATTCTTGTAAAATAGAAAATTGAAGGAGAGGCCATGCCACCTTTTTTTTTTTTCCTGGAGTGGAAGACTGGAGTGAGGGTGCATTTCCCTGAGTGGAACAGAGCCCTGGGGAGGGCACTTGTTTCTTAATCATTTTAGTTTTTCTATCTCCTGAGGTAATAAAATTTGGGCAACATACACACAGAAGGTGGTAGACTTATTGCTTCCACAGAGTCACAGCTACATTTTTAAAAGTTGGAAGCATCTGTCTGCTTGGATATAATTGGGAAATTTACAAATGATCACTCAAGCATAGAAGCATTGTATGGTGCTGAGGGTGCAAAGACAAAAATGAGTTTGAATTCTATTGAGTGAGACAATATGGAAAAGAGTACACATGCAAAAAAGAAAAGAAAACATATGCAAAGTTATACAGCATAAAGACAAGATAATCCAACTAAATTCTTTCTCTAAATGAGTGTTTAAGATAATGAATGGCTTTTGAGGATTTTTCTGTTAGTGCTCATTTCTTATCCACAAATTAAAGGCGCTTTTTATTTGTATTGAGTTAAGGCTTTTTCCTAGTTATTTGGGTGAGTTTGTTTTGTTTTGTTTGGAATTTGGGTCACCCTTGGAAGTGCAGAGACCACTCACAATTCTAGTCTACCTCTGATCAACATGGGAATTTTAATGAGCACATTTTCTGCCACAGGAAAGTTTGTGCCTTCTTAGTCAATCTGGTGGTTACCTGTTCTCTGACTTTTACCTTATTATTACAGAAACTAATGAGAACACCTGATCAGCTTAGTCCACTGCAATTCAGAATGGAGATCAAAAGATCTCCAGTTTCAGCCTCTCCTATAGAAGGAGTTAGAAGTATGTGCCTCCAGGCCTGGCTAGCCTAAAATTTGAGATGCATTATAGTATAGCGCTAAGAGCCTGCTTTTGGACTCAAGAAAAACCGAAGTTCAAAGTCCTTTGCACTTCCTATTTATGTGAATGTGAACAAATCGATTAAATTCTCTCACTCGATTCTTTTTTCTGTAAAAGGCGTATGTTGTGAGGATCACGTGAGATAAGTAACTCAAGTGCCTTGAAAACCTCAAATACATTAAATAGATCAGTTATTTTTAGTGTAGATATGATTTAAAAAAATAACATTCTGGGTTGAGATTTTTGTTATTAAGATCCATTATTATTAAAAGCTATTTATTACATTATTAAGAGATTTATTAATTAAAAATAGCTGAACAGGTTGTGGTATAAAATTGTGATGGAATACTACTGTGCTATAAGAAACGATGAGCGAAATGATCTTAGAAAAACAAGAAAAGACATAAAACAATGAAGAATAAAATGAGCAGAACCAAGAGAACATTATATACAGTAACAGTAATATTGTTTTAAGAATGACTTTGAGTAACTAAGATTTTTTGACTATTATAAATATCAAAATTGGGGAGAGTAGGTGGCACAGTAAATAGAGCACTGACCCTGGAGTTAGGAGGACCTGAGTTCAAATCAGACCTCAGACACTTGACACACTTACTAGCTGTGTGACTTTGGGCAAGTCACTTAACCCTAACTGCCCTCCAAAAACAATCAATCAGTATCAAAATTAACTACAAAGGACACATGAAGAAAGATACCATCTGCATCCAGAGAAAGAATAGATTGATAGAAATACATATAGGATAATTGTATGTATGTATGTATGTATGTGGGTATGTATGTATGCATCTATATATAATATACCTGTATGTATATATGTATATATATTTATATAATATATCTATTTGTGTCTAATGGTAGCCATCTCTAGGGTGGAGCAGAGGAGTGTAGAAAAATGGAGAAAAATATTTAGATAATAATTGTGTTTTATATTTGAAAGGTATAGCAAGTTGTGCATAGCAGATTTGCAATTTCACATACAATCATCTCTTTTATTGTACTCTGTTATGGAAATGCTTGTTTTATTCCATAAATATGTATTAATGGAATAAAAAAGGAAAGAAAAAAAGAAATGTACTATAACCTAGCATATGAAATATTCTTTAGGCACCATTTAGGTCCTGATGATAGCTGCTTTGGGGTGATATTTCATTTAGAGATCCAGAGGCCCTTGGCCAACCCAAGCAATCTTGCCATGAAAAACTATCACCTCCTATATTTTATACATTTGTTTATTAATACAGACTAAGATCACATCTTATATTTTGCAAACACATTATGAGATTGACTTAACACGGAGGGCTTCCCATAAACTAATAGCAGGTTGATATCTGAAAATAGTCTTTTTTCAGTTTCTGAGAGTTGCGTTTTCCTTTCCTATCCCTGCTAACACATCTTTGCTATTTTTTTTTCACAAACTGCTCCCTTTCTTTTTCTTCTAATTTTTATGAAAGATGACACTTCAGACCAGGTCCTTGTTCTTTTTTCTCTTTTATTCTTTATTATTTTGTTTATTCTCTTTTCCCCATTTATTAAAATAGTAACATTAAGGAGTACTCTTTAAAAAAAGATGAGAAGAACATACACAATCTGGCTTTTAATTTGTATTGGCTTAATGGTTCATAGATAACAAAACACAATCTCCACTGGGATGCTATTGGAAAGGTGGCAGTTCTCTCAAGGGGAAGATAGCATATGTATATTATATATGTATATGTACATATATGTATAAACATATACTTACATGAGCACTATATGTGCAAATATAATATACATATTGTGTATATATAACCTATACAATATGTGCATGTATATGTGCTTATATTATACATATATACATATATGGTGTGTGTATATACACAAAGCTAGCATAAAATAGTTTGGGGAAAGAGCACACTTGTGGCTGGATCAGTAAAGGTTTCAGGTAGACGGTGGTACTTGGTTCTTGAAGAAAGCTGTGGCTTTTAAGAGGTGGGCGTGAGGAGAGGAGCATATTCTGTGAAGGAGGGGGGACAGGTGGTAGAGAAGCTCAGAGACAAGAATTAGAGGACTATGTGTGAAGACCAGCAAGTAGCCAGGTATAGCTGAACCATAGAGTCTATGGAGGTGAATCATCTGCAAAAATAATGGAAAGATAAGAAAGAACCAGGTTCTGAAGAGCTTTAGATGTCAAACACGGAAGTTTTTATAGAAGAAAAACCATCACAACTGGGCACCTTATTCTTACACATGCCTCCCATCCATGCATGCACTCTATGGCTCAGCCATAATGACCTCCTTATTGTCCCTCATGAGAAGTATTTCATCTCCCATCTTTGTGCTTTGTAACTTTCCTGATCCTTGTGACACTGTGTTCAATGAATTCCAAATAAAAAATTCTCTCCAATGGGTCCCTTTCAAAGCAATTGTTGCCATTCATTTTCAGTTGTGTCTGAGTCTTTGTGGCCCCATTTGGGGTTTTCTTGCCAGAGACATAAGAGTAATTTGCCATTTCCCTCTCCATCTTATTTTATAGATGAGAAAACTGAGGCAAACAGGGTCAAGTGACTTGTCCACAATCACCCAGCTAATCAGTGTCTGAGGTCAGATTTGAATTCAGGTCTTCTTCACTTCAGCCCCGGTACTCTATCCACTGTACCACCTAGCTGCCTATAAAAGTCATAGAATGGAGGGGTAGGGGGTGGGAGGAGGAAATAGCAGTGGACAAGCTTGCAGAATATAACGCAGCTTTCTATCTCTCTTCTAGGCATGTAGACACCTACTTATTCACTGGGATGCCTGGCACAGTTCAATCTGCTATTACAGTGAGAGGTCTAGGTTCCATGGGATGGATTAATATCACTTTGTTATACTCAAATACTTTCATGGTCTTAGCAGTAACACTCTTGAGGTGAAATGCACTATAACATCAAGTACAATCACCATCACCATCTATGAAATTGAACCTGAAAAATCACTTATGTGCCAGGTTCTGTAAGAACAAATTTTTATTTACACCTTGTCAAGTTCCTCTAACTTTAAAATTCTACAAAATGATGTAACTTCTAACAAAATAGAGCTCTCTTTCTCTTTATTCTAATCACATTCTCTTTGTCCTTGAATCTGTTGCATTTTAAAAAATACTCTGTACTGTTAATGTATCCTGGAGAAAATGGCATAGACATCTTTATCATCTTCCTCATGGGAACTCTATCTTCTTTCTACCTAGCATTTGCTATTGAAATGCTAGAGATCATTGTGCATTACCATGAGCTGAATGGGCCCAACCACTATTAAGACCAATGGTCAGTTCACTGGTGCTGAATCCCAAGTCCTGGTATTTGCCAGGAATCAGTTTATGGAAGAAAAGACATGAGTAGGATTGACTGAAGCATTCACCAGTTCCAGATCATGGTAGGTAACCAAGGAGTTAGTCCACAGGAGTGATAAAGGATACAGCAAGGATCATGGGCCATAGGTCTAAAGAAGGTCAAATAAGAAATCCAGCAGAAAGGAAGATAAAGGTGTCAAAAAGGAAATGGGGTCCTATGGAATTAGCAAGTAAGATCCTTTCAATATGTAACAGTGTTTTGTGATCTGTTGAACTCTTAGTGGTTTTGCCCCCAGGGAATGGATGTGTTAATAAGTAGCATTGACAATTTTTATAATTCACAAACTTAAAAATAATTCATAAGATATAATCAATGTAAACCAAAGATCATTCCTTAATATGTCTTAAGAAAATGTTTTCCTTTGATTCAAACTATTTGTTCAGCCTCTCATTTCTTTTTTTAAAAATATTTCTGGTATTTTTCTCAAGTTGATGTAGCAGCAAGCACCCCAGCATCCCCAGGGTGGCTGCCAACACAGGTTCTTATATCTACTTTTCTAAAGGAAAGCAACTCAAAATGGGTTAACAATCTTGCTTTAATCAATCAAACATATTGTTTACCTAGTTCAGAGGAAAAAGTCAGCACCCTGAACTTCAGAGTATACAGACAGAAGTTACAAGCAGACAAACAATTCAGCAGACAGGCTTCCAGCTGTCTGACCATTACATCCATACCCAGTCACAGTTACCAGAGAGGGAAGCACCAACATCTGGGTTTTCAAAGCTGGGGGGCTCAACGGCTGCCCAGAGTCTCATCTGGTGAAATCACATAACACTTCTCAAAGTGAGCCCCAAAACAAAATCTCACATCAGGGTACATATAGCCTTCTCCTGGCTCAGAGAATGTCACAATCCTCTTGACCCACTGCCCAATCATAAAGCACCAAGGCATGGGCATTTCTGAAAAACACACCTCCCACCACAGGCTCCAGGAGACCACATTCAGCCTATTAGGGGGCAGAATATATTTTCAAATCAAGGAAGGTTCTGAGAGTCACTTAAGCCTATCAAAGGGCCTAGGGGCAAGGAAGATCTTAAATTCCCATTTCCATAACAGTTGACTAAGTAATCTGATCTTTCTTCCTTTTATTGCATAGTTTGGGGTCATGTGGTATCATTTTGCTATTTACTGTATCTTCAACATATAATGCCCACCAAAATGTATGCTCAGTTCCAAAATTGAAAGTGCCCATTATTACTGGCTTCTAATCCCCCTTAAAAACAAGTAGTCAAGAATGTTTCAATGTGTTGATATGCCTTATCAGGTTTTTTTTGGTCTCTCTTCTTCCCATTTTTTAAAGCTTTATTACAAGGAGTGAGTTTGAGAGGGGGAAAGGAGAAGGGTACAGGGGGAAATGTAGATGATAGAAAAACATGATTAGCAATTGAAGTTTATTACACAAATAGCAAAATAGACTTCATCTATCCCCATCTACGAAATTGCATTAAAAAGTCCTGTCCAAAATTTACTCCAAACAGGCAATAAGTTCATTACAAAATTGCGTTGTGGAAGATCTATTTGATAGCCACCCTTTCTTCCTCTATCTACCCAGAGTTGCGATATTTCACACTCAAAATTCTCGGTTTCTTGGGTCTTCTAGCATCTTCCTGGGGTTCTGGAAAGTACCATCCCACTTCTTGCATGCTTCCCTTTTCTGTGAAAAAAAATGGAGGGAAATGTTTGCTTTGAACTTTTTAGATTTGGTCTTGAGTGCTGTGTCAGCTTTCTTTCCCTACTGTCTTGGGAAGGTAACTAACTGTCACACTGTCCACTGTATCTCTAGCAACTATTATTTTTTTCCCCTTGAGATCTTGTTAGAGGGATTATTTTAGTTTCTGTCCAAGACTTCAACTTCCATAGATCAAGGATTTCATGCATGTACACTATCCCTTCTTCACTGCAATCCGTCCATACCTTAGTAGATATTTTTATAATTTTCTGTTTAAGGAGAAAAGAAAAATCATTGCTTGTGGTAAACTTTCTGGGGATGAGTTTCTCTAAACTCACACTGGTTGGTCTTTGGATGAAAGACATTCAGTCAGTCACCAGGCTCATACACAAAGCTTTTTCCAAATTGATAGGCACTGCCAGGGTCCCACTGGAATAACAAGTATTACAATGAGTCATTGAAATATTGTTGCCGTTGTTTGTCCTTTGTACTTGAAGAGGACCATGACATCAGCAAGATGAAGCCATACCTTGCAAGTGAATTGGATTTAAGTGAGAGAGGGCTGTGCAAGGTCACTGGCCTCACTTTCTCTTCCAGAGTCATCTGGGTCCTGTGGCAAGATATAAATTAGGAAGACTAGAGATGGCCCCTGACTCACTGAAATAGGACATTAGTAGAGATGATTACATTAAATGTATTATATGATATTTGACAGCATCTCTAGAACAATAGAGGCCAGTACCCTTTTATGATCTCTTTAGTTTCCATTGGGGCATCCTTTTATTGGGTGTTTCAACAGAGCAGGAAGAAAAAGTATAGGTAGAATCCTATGGAATGCCAGGATAGAAGACATCTCCAGGAGACTTCCATCGTGACTTAATTACTGAGAGTAGCTTTGGCCAGGTCAGCTGATAACATCAGCCTTTAGCTATGGCCACAGTGTTTAAAAACAGCAGAGTAAATGGAGCTGATGTGTTTTTGAACAAATAGCTGGCCATTAGAATTCTGCATTGTGAAGACAGATTTTTTTAATATGTAGAAAGAGAGCAAGGCCAAGAGCCAGATGAGATTTGTGAAAAAGGCTAGTCATCATAGTATTGGAGCTCATTCCCTACCCATTTGGGACATGCCAAGAGGCACTTGATTGTCCTCTTCTAAGAAATAGCTGTCAGGGGAATTATGGACCAAGGTATCTCTATGCTTTATATACCAACTAATGTGTTGTGAGCACTCCATTAATATATATATTTTTAAAAGAATAGCAAACTACCCTAAATTGGCAGCTTGGTGCACTAGAAGAATTTGGAGTCATAAGACCTGAGGGTGGACCAAAGCTTAGCCACTGTGTGACAAAATTGCAGTCAAAGTCACTTTACTAGGGGCAGCTAGGTGGGGCAGTGAATAGAGTACTGGCCCTGGAGTCAGGAAGACCTGAGCTCAAATCTGACCTCAGACACTTGACACTTACTAGCTGTGTGACCTTGAGCAAGTCACTTAACCCCGATTGCCTTGCCTTCCCCCCCCTCCAAAAAAAAATTCACTTTGATTCTGAGGCTATTTCCTCATCTCTAAAACCTATAGTATCTCCTTCACAGGGTTGTTGGGAGACTCAGATGTGATAACATATATACAAAGTGCTTTACAAAATCACAGCACTATATAAAATCAGTTATTATTATTACTTTTCCTTTTTCACCAGAGCTGTGATTTGATTGATATAGGGAACACCCAGTGAGTAAATATTCTCTTCCCGAGGAGAGGGAGCTGCTCTACAACTTGGAATTTTAGAGAGAAGGCTAGAATTCTGAGAGGTTGAGATATTTACCCAAAGACGCAGAGATAGTATGTGTCAGAAGCAGAATTTGAATCTAGGTCTGCTTAACTCAGCAGTCATCTCTCTACCCAATACACCACACCACCATTTTATACAATGTCTGTCTCTCTGTCCCTTTCTTTCTCTCTGTCTATCTCTTCCTCTGTTACTGCCTCTGTCTTTCTCAACTGTATCTCCCTCAGTCTGGAAAACAGTAGCTACTCATGACCCAGCCCAACTGCTTATAAGCACAGAACCTTTGATCTGTTCTCTTTCTGACCTGGGTTCGTTCTCCCTTTTTAGGGAGCCTGGTAGATTCTTACCCCCAGGGGCTCACACCATTGGGGCCAGACTTAGTGTGAAGACCAGCTTGACTTGAGCCCTACAGTTCAGAACTCTGGAGCTCAAGCAATCCACTAGCCTCCACATTCCTGAGAGGCACATCCTAATGCACAGGGTATATGGGGTGGTAAGGGAAGACCAGCATCTCTTGAGTAAGGGTTACCAAGTTGCCCTTTTTGGGGATGCTCATCCATCTTTGGTATTCACCTGTCAACAAATTCTCACCTGTAGTTCCAAGAAGCTGTAATAGAAGCAGCAGCCACTGCCTGGTAAAACCTCTTGGCAGACAGGCTAAACCAGGCTGAAAGTAATTGACAGGCCTCAAAGATGTTGGTGAGATAGTTCACCAGGCTTGTGAAGACGTCCCCCAGCAGAATGGGTTCCAATGACCACGAAGGTAGCTGAAGCAGGTTCTGAGGGGCGCTTAGAGCTTGGTCAGATATCAAAGACGCCAAGGAATCCATTGCATCCTCGGACATTGCCAGTCGTCTTGACTTTTGTCCTGCCACTGGACTTCAATGGAAGAGAGAGTGAGGCTGACAACTTGGACAACTTAAATCCAATTCACAAGTGATGCCATTTGTCCTCTTTCAAAAGGAAGGACCGCCACCACCACCGCCACCAACTACAACACTCAGCAAGATTCTGGTTTTCTTTCAGGCTTATTCAGTAATGATGGAGGAATGGCATCCCTCCTTACCAGTCTTCTCTGTGTGTGAGTTATCAGCTATCATATTCAGTGTCTGAGCTTGTTGATTCATAGGCTTAATGTTATTTAAATATGTGCTGTGTTTAATGCCAGAGTACTTCAGGGAAACTAGCATGTGTATGTGTATATTCTGTCAAGGATTTAACAAATGTTTTTGTATTTCCATGTTTGTGATTTAACAGATGATTGGGGGGAGGGGGAGGCAGAAGAGAAATAAGGATATTTAGCTTACCTTTCATTTTGAATGTCTCTGTCCTGTAATGCCCCAATCACCAAAGCGTTCTATTTGTGCTGGTGTTTCACAAAATACATTGCAATTCAGATAGCAGATTTTAGCGGCAATGTAAATGAAGAATCATGGTGGTTTAGTAGGAAATAATCTATTCGGCCCTTATATTTCAAAGGATTATCTAAAACCCTTTCAGTGGCTTGAGAAAGGCCTTTTGTGTTTATTCTTGTTTGAAAGTTGTTGGTGTGTGCAGATTCTCATAATTTTCCACTCATATTTTTTCAGTCTAATTCAGCATTTATCATGTCCTAAATACCATGATGGGGTCTGGGGATACAAAACCAGAAGCCCCCAGATAGCCCCTGTCTTCTAGAAACTTACATTCTGCTGAGTAAATAGCATACTTTGAATTGCCTTCAGAAACCTGGGTGTCTTTTAGCTATTTTTAACTAATCAGAAGACACTTCCAATCCATTAGAGAAGCAGATATGTCATCCATAAGTTAATGAAATCATTCACAAATGAATCCCACATTGGACTGATAGTGTGACAATATTCACATGAATCATGCATATTCTATGGGAAATGTGTATTGCATCATATAAAACCTAGACTTCCTTATTTTAAAGGGTTTTGTATATTGTTCTGCTTTGGTTGTTAAAGAAGAGTTTAGCTACTCTTACTTTTATGTGAGTCTTGCAAAAGTCTCTGCCTTTGAGGTTCTTTGGAGAACTATCCATAGTTAATAGGAAATAGAACAAAATCTTGTTTTTTTCCTTATTTCCATATTCAATTCTAACTTTTGACAAACTTTCATTAAGACCTAGGTTTTATGATTAAATATTTATGATCTATCTCCTTTCTCCCTCTATCCCCCCTTTCATGTAGTATATAATTTGTCTGTTAAATAACCCTAGAACTAACTAGTTGTTATGTAATACTGATAAAAAGTAAAAAGAGGTTCCTTCAATAGAGAATCTATTTAGATCCTGGAAGGCAGTGTGGTATAGTTGAAAAAGACATTGGACTTATTGTTATAGGACTTGGTTTCAAATTCTGGCTTTGATACCTAATGATTGTTTGACCATAAGCATCTCTAAAAAGGGTTGATTGGACTATATGAAATGTTAAACCTCTTCTAATTCTGTGATCTGTGTTTTGTTATTGCTGTTCAGTCATTTTAAATTGTGTCCAACTTTTTGTATCCCCATTTAGGGTTTTCTTGGCAAAGATACTGGAGTGGTTTTATCATTTCCCTCTCTCTCCAGATCATTTTTTACAGATGAGGAAACTAAGGCAAACAGGGTTAAGTGACTTGCCCAGGGTAACAAGCTAGTAAGTGTCTGAGGTTAGATTTGAACTCAGGTCTTCCTGACTCTACATCCAATGCCCTATGCACTGTGCCATCTAGCTGCCCCATGATCTGTGTACCAAGACTCATAATGAATTGGAAGCATATCCTGACTGATATATTTAATTTGCTGCTTGAATATACTGTGCTAGGCAAAACAATTCACTGGGAGTCATTTGTTCCATGGTTCTGTAAAAGCAATGTTGCAATTGGTTGAGCCATTTTATAATAGGAAAGAGCAATATTTCAACAGGGGTTGGTCACCCTGATTTAACTGTTATTGCACCTATGTGATGGAATGGAAAGACCACCAGATTTGGAATTTAAAAAAAATCAGGTCCAAATCTCAGCTCCATTTTTAATAATTATGTGACCTGGGACAAGCCATATAACATATCAGCCCATTTTCTCATTTATAAAATGGGAAGGATGTGGACTAGATAATTTCTAACATCCACTCTAGGTCTAAGTTCTAAGATCCCCTCTACACCTATGAAAAGGTAGAGATGTGAACTGATTTAATTCATTTCAGGAAAAGAGAATGAATTTAGCAAACATACTGAGATAGGAGAGTGCAGGATGGGATAAGAGAATAGCTAGTCATTTAGCTAGTTTGGAATAGAGATAATATATGGGAAAGTATGTAGACATAATATTAAGCATTATTAGTTATTACTATTAATGGTGCTTACTTAGATAAAATGGTCCAATGGGTCATGAGGTTCTGGGTTCACACATACATAGGTCCATTCCAGGGGGCCTGACCCAAAAAGGGTCAGGTATCTCTCCCTGGTTCTGTTCTAAACTTAGAGCAAAATTCCAGAGGAATCTTAAAAATAAAAGTTAGGTACAGCTTATATCTAGAGCATATCCAAATTGGCAGTCAGCATATATTATGGTTATTGGGTATGGAGCAGATTTAATATCGTTCCACAGAAAATATTCAAGATGCTCTGCACTCATCAGAGACCATGAACAAATATAGAACCATAAAGCAATCAAATAACTCTTCAGCCCTGCACCACCCTCCTCCCTGAGAAAACCTAACTTGGGGTTTCTGTTAGAGGAAATCTCTTTTGTTCCAGTGAATCTCCCTTTCCCTAGAGTCATACAAAGCAAACCTAAGACTCATTATACCACTCTGCCATTGAGATTTTCTCTCCTCCACTCCCACCAAATCCTCTGCACATAAATATACTCAGAGTTTACAGAATAATCCAACCTCTTTATCATCAGAACTACACTGTTTGAATAATTAAGAGGCTTTGTTCTCCAAGCAGGATGTTGTGCGGGAACCATGTGGCCTATCGTGTCCCTTCTCTAAGGAATAGTAAATCTTATCTTTCTGGAAAATTCAGAGCCTAAATTAAAAAATTCTGGAAGTCTTCATCTTGAAGTTACCCACATGGTAAAGCTGGTCTTATATAGGAAATTTCTCATTTCAATTCTGGGTTCATGTTGCTTAAGTTCAAAATCTCTCTCCTCAACATGGCAAATTGAGGTTCAGGAAGGACACTTGAGGTCTCCTTTGAGGGCACATACAAGCACACATCTCACATTGCCTTGTACTTCTGCTATAAGTCACCCATTCCTACTATACACACACACACACACACACACAATTATATATACTTACATTTTTGTTCATTGGTTGTTTCATTCATGTTTGACTCTTCATGACCCCATTGGGGGTTTTCTTGGTAAAGATACTGGAGTCATTTGCCATTTTCTTCTCTAGCTAATTTTACAAATGAAGAAACTGAAGTAAACAGGGTAAAGTAACTTGCCCAGGGTCACACAGCCGGTAAGTGTCTGAGGCCAGATTTGAACTCACAAAGATGAGTCTTCCTGACTTCAGGCCCAGAGCTCTATCCATTGCACCACCTAGCTGCCCACATAATTATATACATACATATGTATGTACGTGTATATAAAATATATATGCAAATATACACACAAACATACATGCAATCAAACTAAAGTATTTGTTAATGTGTTACCCTTTCCAGGAGTATTTAACAGAGAACTTCTAGAGATAATAATAATAACAAAGATAGCTCACGTTTATATAAAACATTAAGGTTTACAAAACATATTTTCTCATTTGATCATCACAATGACCCTTTGAGGTAGGTACAATTTTTGTCCCCACTTTACAGATAAGGATGCTAAGCCCAACAGAAATTATATAACAAATCCTGGATCAATACAGCTAGGAAGAGGCAAGATTTTATCTCAAGTCTTCCTGAGTCTAGAATTCCAAGCCTAGAATGCTATCCACTATACCAGAGGTGTTAAACTTTCAGCCCCTGCTTGGGGCTAACAAAACTCCAGACAGATGCAGGAACTAGACTGAAATGTAATTGGGAAATGTTTAACAAAATAAATTAAAACACAGTATAACATAGATAAATGATTGTGCTTTCTAAAGTCAAAATGCAGATAATAGGAACCATTTCTATTTGAGTTTGACACCACTTTAAACTATAACACCCAATTTTCAGGAATAATGGAAGACTCTGCCAGTTTATTCAGGGCAAATAGCTACTTTCACTTGTCATTTCTGTTTAGCCTAGTCTTGAGAAAAGTAGAAGAACATTAAGGAAATATACAGAGATGTGACTAGGAGATGATCGGTTTAGTCAGTTTAGTTTTCCAAAGAAATAATTATGAAATAATAAGTATCTTTATGTACTTGTCTCATATTAAGTAGTGACAGATTGGGCCTTCTGGATCCAAAGCATTGGACCAACAATTCTGATATAGAACAGGATGAGTAGGTTCTTACTGAACAAAAATTTTTCAGAATAATACACATACAAGATATCATCATAATGAAGCCAAGATTTAGAAGTTCCTACATGCATGTGATACTATTAATAGCTTCAGCACTCATCCAGAAACATTGACCATATTATGACATGACTTCCCTATATTGTTCCTTATATATGTTCTTGAAATGCACCAAAGTTTCACATTCAAAACAAAAGATGAAGATCCATGGCTTCTCTCAAAAGAAGGTTCTGGTTGACTTGTTTCTACAGACATTTTTTGAATATTTACACATTCAAACTACTCTTACTATCTTAAAATGGTAGAAACATATAGTAACAGTTCTACTTTCTGGGACACCAGACTCTGGGGAATCTTCCAGTGAAAAGGTTCCTCACAGGGTGATGTCTTGACTTGCACATGAATTGGATAAAAGTGAGGTAGAGCTGTAAAATGTCATTAGCCTCACTCTCTCTTCCAGGGTCATCAAAGTCCAGAAGCAAGAAGTTTAAAATGAAGATGAATCTTCTTGTACTTCTGATGGCATTCCCCAGTGGAGAATGCCAAATGCAGATCCCAAGCATGCAAGACAAATCAACTTCATCCTTCCTAAGAAGGAAGGAAGGAATATTCTTTGGGGGGCATTGAGTCTAAAAATCATAATCTTTCCTAGTGTGTGTCAACAGGAATCAGGTTAATTTTGAACAATCAGAAGCTCAAATGAGTCTGGGCCAAAAGACCACCATTTTTACCCTTCTGGACTCCCCAAGTGTTTAGGAAGAAGCATTTGTTTTCATGGACAGCGTATCTTTATCACAACCATGAGTAAGAATTAATTTAGAAAAACACTGAGCATCATGGAAAATAGCTTTCACCAAGACTGTGAACATTACTTAGTAGAAAAAAATACTCCCAAGCCCTTACCCAGGCAACTATGTGCCAAGTTAAAAAAAAAAACCCCAACAGACTAAAGGTAGTTGATTAGGAGCAGGAAAGTCATACTGACCAAAAAGATCTACACTTGTAACCATTGATGTACTGCTAAGGGTGGGGGGACGAGGAAGAAAAGCTTTATTGAAAATCATAGTAGTCTGGGGACATTTAACATAAAGTCAAACACCTGAGTGCCTTATAATCCAGTACAATAATTGATGCCAATAATACTTCATTCTTTGATTTATTCATTTAATAAATATGTATTGAGCAGCCAATACATGAAAAGTACTATGCAAGGAATTAGAAAAGATACAAAAATGAAGGACGTAGTCCCTACCCTCAAGAAGCTTACACTCTAGTAATGATTAGCACAGTGCCTAGCATATAGTAGGTGCTTAATAAATGCCTTATCTATCTACCTCTCTAGTGAGGAATAAGACAAGTAAACAAATGACTATAATAGAAGGCAGAGTGCTATAAATGCCCTAAGAGTAATATTAAACAAATTCTTTGGAACTTAAAGGGGTGGGGCAATTACATCTGGTTGTAGAGACCAGGGAAAGTTTCAGTGAAATAAATACAATTGGATAAGCAGAAATATATGTGCATGGGTCCCTAAGTCTCCTTAAATGATTCTATTTTCATTTCTAGAACAGAAAAAGTGAGGCCTAAATTGGCTAAGTGGTTTTGAAAGCTCTCCCAGAGAGTTCTTAGCAGAGTTGGAGAGAAAAATTCAGATCCCTTGATCTCCTTTCTGTAAGGCAAGGACACACTGACTCTTTTCAAAGATCCCCTTCTTCATTTGGCACTATTTCCTATCTCTCTCCCACCCAGCCAGAAGCCCCAGGATAATAAAAGTTCAAGAACTTCGTGAACTAGCTCACCGCATGAACTCAGAGATTAGTCAATAGCTTAGACAAACATGGCTGTCTGGCTGGTGTCCATGCTATTTTACCACAGTCTGGGCAGGGGAAAAAGATATTTAGGAAAGACTTGTGTGTGCTGTTTCCTCTCTCCCTCACCCTTCCCCCTCTTTCCTTCTTTAGTGGCTGTACTCTGTAAGGCCATTCATTATAGGTGAAGATCCTTTCTACCCAGGTGACCCAAACACCCTTCTCATCTTGATAATAAAATAGCTGCATGAAGGAAAGTCAATCCAGGCAGGGAGGGCCCTCCGTGACCACTTCACACTGTACTCCACTTCTAGTGGGATTCTACGTCTCTGCCGGCTTAGTTCCACTGTGGCTGGGTTTTTCTTGCAGTCTGGCTGAGTTTCTTCACCACAAGATCTGGAGCCACAGAGAATAGTGAAACGAATAAAGCTATAATGTCTCACTTTTAAAAAAAATGCCCATGGAGGTCAGTTTTGCAACACCAAGGAGAGTCTAGACAAATAAATATAATTGTGATACACTGTAAATACTGGGCTCCACTGCCCAGTCAGACTGGGCAGTGTCATGATTTCAAATTGTTTCAGACCCGTGGTAGAATTGGAAGACTTTGTTGTTTCTGCATTTAGTAGACTGATCATTCGTCCAGATTTCTCTTGGGAATCAGTAAGGAGAACAACCAGTATCTACACAGAAGTATGGTAAGTTGCTCCTGGATTTTTCCTAAGTTTTTCTTCCCTTGCCTCCATTGAAGATTGAGGACACCTAGTCCCTGAAAAACCAAGAGACTGTGGCAATGTTGCCATCTTGGCAAGCTCATGGTCTGGAGTGAACTGGTCACCCACTTGCTGACTCCTCCTTTGTGATGCCACAGCCTGCTCAATGGGGACATGATGTTTCACCCTTCGCTGCAACGGAAAGCAGACTTGTAGAAGAATCAAGTCATTCAAAATACTCTGCTCTTCTTCTGCCCAAGATTTGAGCTTGGCTAGCTAAGAGAATTCACACCGGTCATGGCAAAGGGCAATCAGAGTCTTGCAGGGTCCACAGGGACCATACCTAGTCTCGAAGGGGACGTTCTGGATTAATCTTCTAAGATTCAAGCTGTCGTAGGATGGCCTCAAGAAACCCAGAAAAACTTGATTATGATCCAGGTGCCATTTTTTGACAAGTACATAAGGCCCCAAAGACTATCTTTCCTTTTCTAACTTTTCATTAAAAACAAAACAAAATCTTAATACATTTAATATTGAGATGAATGGCACTGCAGTCAGGCAGTATAGTAGGCAAGAATGCTGAATATAGGGTCAAGAAGACTTGAGTTCAAATCCAGTTTCAGATATTTAGTAATGGTGTGACCCTGGGCAACTTACCCAAACTTTCAGCTTCAGTTTCCTCATCTGTAAAATGAGGATAAAGTAAATGAGACAATATATGTATAGCATTTTCCAAACTTTTATGCATTGTATAAGTGCTAGCTGTTGTTATTATTACTATTATTAATTTATATCTGTTTATTATTATTAAAGATTATGAGAAATGAATGGTTTGTGTTCCTTTGTTATCTGCCATATTGTCCTAGTACTAATGTTCTATGACTTGCCTCTTGATCATCAGGAGTCTGAAGACCATGCTTTGAGAACTATATCCCTAAAGGGACCTTGAGATTCAAATCACCAGTTGTTTACTGACCCAGGTGCTTCACCAAAACTCCCACCTCCATGTCTGACTGTACAAGGTTTATCAGGGGTAGGGAACCTGTGGCCTTGAGGCCACATATTGTCATCTAGGTCCTCAGGTGTGAGCTTTTGACCAAGTCCAAATTTTACTGAACAAATCCTTTTATTAAGGGTATTTGCTCTATGAAGTTTGGATTCAGTCAAAGGACCACACTTGAGGACTTAGAGGGCCACAGGTGGTCTCAGGGCTGCAGGTTCCCCACCCTTGGTTTAGAGCAATAGACTATGGAATTTGACTTGGATGTCCTCATGTTAACACAGGCACTCAGATTTTACTAGAAGGGAAAGACTTCATTCAACTGGATCTTCCTCCTTTCTATAATCAGTCCCGTTACCCCAAATCAAGACAGAATGGAACCACAGCAATGTTCCTGAATAGTTTTAGAGAAAAATAAAAATTGTGAAAGTAGAATTTATGGCCTACACTTCAGAAATAATTGAGAGAGTAGAAAAATTTGATTCCAGGGTGGCAAACTTCATGAAAGAAACAAAAGAGAACAACCGATTGAGAATCCAAATGCACAGAAGCAAAAGACAATCCGGAAGAAAAAAAGCAAACAGTCAATAACATTAAAAGAAAACATGATCTCTATATAAGCAAAACTTATTGAACTTGAAGACAAGATGCATAGAGACAATTAAAGGATTGTAGTTTTCCCCGAAAAAAAAAAAAACATGACAAATTAAAAAACCTTAAACAGTCATGCAAGAAACAATGCAAGAAAATTGCCCAGAATTTCTGAACACGTAAAATTACTTTGTGTCAGTCAAAATAATCCACACACAGATTGCCTACACAATTAAGATGGAGTTTTGAATAATAGGCTAAGTAGTTTCAGCCTTACTTAGTAGGCACTGGAGAGCCATTGAAGGTTCGTATAAGAGGAATAACACCATATGATATTTGAAAGTTCACAAAGTACTTTCTTTCCACCTGGGAGGCAGCTTGTACATCTATTCATAGGTTCAGATTTAAATCTGGAAGAGACTTTAGAGGTTGTCTAGTTAAATCCCCTTGTTTTGCATATGAGGGCCCCCCCAAAATTAAATGACTTGCCTGAGGCCACACAAGTAGTAAACAACAGAGTCTGAATTCAAACTCAAGTCTCATGACTCCAAGTTTAGTCCCCCAAATTCAATGGATATTTTTCCCCTTCTACACCACAGTGATCAGGAATGATAATTCTAGATTTATAAATCAGGAAAACTTTTCTGGCAACAATGAGAAAAATGGATTAATTGAAAGAGGAAGAGAGTATAGCAGTGAAAATAGCTGTTAACAGATTTCTGTGATTATCCAAGCAGATGATCACAATGAGCAGTGCAATTTAATTGCTATTTATTAAACCCACAATACTCAGACGTCCAGGAGTGTCCATCCCTCTAGTCCTATATTATTCAGACAGATAAATGTGTATTCTATTTCTCACTTTCCCCTCCCAGCCACTTATCTCTCCCTAGGAGAATTCATTTCATAACTTACAAACACTTTAAAAAATTCTTCTTTACAATAAACTTAAATTCCTCAGGCTGTAAGTCAAACTTTTAGAACTATACGCAACCATCAGAGGCTCATAACCTTCTGTCTGCCTGTCTGTCTCTCTCTCTCTCTCATTATTATGCCCAGCCTGAAAGTACAGAGGCTACTTTTCCCAATCCAACCACCATGAAGCATGGTAGCTTTCATTTGATCAATTTCTGACCTAAAGTAAACTTGGGTTTGTCCCTCCTTACCACCTGGTGACCCTCTATTCCCAGAAGCAAATCTAACAGTACAGACATCTGATTGACATATCTGCAGCTCAAAACTCTGAGAGTAAGAGATCCTCTGGTCTCAGCTTTCTCAGTAGCTGGGGTGACAAGTATATGCCACCATACCCCACATTTTTTATATTCTTGAAATATATGTCAACCATCTCTTTTCCAATCTTTTTTTAGTTTCTTTAAACTTCAAATCCCCCTCATAAAGAAGATATAATCCTCATACTCCAAAGAGGTTATAACCTACTTCAGAAATAGCATAGATACTTCAAAACTTTCTAAATACAGTGAATGTGTCATCCTTGCATTTAGTTATAGTAATGGTCTATATCCTACACCCAATGTACCGGTTCTAGTTAATGCTTCTCTCTTACCATACCTTGGAAAGCTTTTATTTTTGTCCAAGAGGTAGAAAAAGTTATGACAAAGGAAGTAACAAGGTACACAAAAAGATTATTGCTTACAGAAATGAGAAGTGGATTTGAGTCTCAGGTCTACACTAACTAGCCACATAACCCTAGACAGTAAACCTTTTCTCTCTGGGGCTTGGTTTTTTTTTCATTTGTAAGAAGACTGGGTTGGGCTAGATGACCTCTAAAGTCCCTTTTAGATCTGATGGTCTATGGATAAGGCAGTGTGTGTGTGTGTGTGTGTGTGTGTGTGTGTGTGTGTGTCTTCCTGCCTGGTCAGATGTTCCTGAAGCAGTATAACCTGACCTACCTATCTCCAACTGAAATCAACCCCAGCTCCTCAGCTCTCTCATACCCACAAGATGCATTACTTTATGTTTGTCCTACTTCCCTATTTTTTGTTTAAACCACCTAGAAGAAGGAAAGATGCAGGAATCTAGGAGAATGAGCTCAGACTCCCAACCTGGAAAGGGATAACACAGTAGAGAAAGCACAGAGAGAGGACCAAGGGGAAGGTTGACTTCCTTGATTTCTCAGAATTCTTTCTTATTTTTAACATTCTCAGATTCTGTGACAATAGAAGTGAAACTCAAAGAAAAAAAAACCTCTGGCCACACCAACAGTGACCTGGCTTTTATCTGTGTCACCAAACTGGCAGGTTTCCTATGTGAACAAAACCTGCCCACTGCGCGTCTAGGGCAAGTTATATTTGTGGAGCAGGCTAACCAAACTCTAGGAACAAGGCCGGAAACATATACCTTCATGGCAACCAACACCAGCCCAGGTTATTGGCTGGTCTCCCTGCAAATAAAACCAGGCTGCTGTGGATGTTGGGTTCCTTTGAGGTTTTTTTTAGGGAGGGTGGGGAGAAGGAGTTATTTTTTCAGGCTTTTTTTCCCTCTAGTTTAAACTGGTGATTTGACAATAAATATTAGAAATATGGCCCCATGAGAAAAAGTCAGCATATAAATAAAATGTTAATAAGCATGCTGCAATCATTCTCCCTACTCCATAGCTATTGGAGTCCAAGGGAGTGACAGCAAGGTGATGACGGGTGCTCCTAGCCCTTTCAGGCACATCTTGGGTTTCATCCTTAAAATACACAGTATGTGTTTTCAGCTTGGTCCCCCTCCTTCAGTGGGAATTGCTGGGAGTTTCTGGCCTTCTTTGGGGTTAGGGATGATGGTCTCAGTCTGTGCGTAAGCGAGTGGTTACAGTCCTTAATTGCAAAGAGGAAGTGGTCAGACAACACTGCCTGTCTTGGCAAGATTGATAACTTGTAAGATATCTTGGAAGAATGCCAGGGAAAAGCTAACGACAACAAAAAAGGTTGTATGCAAAACCAAATATACATATATCACTGACATGTTCTTTTTCATTTGCAACGTATGCTGAGTAAACCAGATGGAAGGCATTTTAGATGGGAGTACATGCCAGGAGCCCAAGCTACATTATGTCTTTTCCTATTTCAGGGGAGCAGAGACTTAGGGGCCATTATAATTTACAGTAGAATACTTTCTATGAGATTCAGAATTACTTAAGCCTAAAGAATCAGGGAGAGTAAAGGGAACCTGGATGGCGATTGGCACTAAACCTCAGGAAATCAAGATTACTTTTAAACTGGGTACCACTTTTTATCAAGGCCCATAAGTCTATAACTTGTTTGTTCTCTATATTCTGAAGAGACAAAAAAAAACAAACCCCAAAACACCTGGTAAAATGTAGCTAGTTTTGATGATGTTAATTTTGGGATTTGATAGCTAGCATTGCTTTTACACTCCAGGACCATCACATTATTGCAGCTACCATGTGACTTCTTGATTGACAACCCTCTTCTCCACAGTGGAATATAATGTCAATTCTTGGATCATACAGCAGTTAATCCTAAAAAACAAAAGAAAACCGTGTAAGCTAGTAGACAATGAAACTGAGACCACAAAGCACTCATGGTGATTGCCTGCCAAGATTATGTCTTCCAGGAATAACATGAGAAAGAGCTTGCTCTGTCTATGTGAGCTGAGTCCACTAAAACATGTACTTAGTCAAACAGCATCCCAGCCTTCCCCCCAGAGGTTGGTTTGGTTTTGGAGCAGTCTTGGTTATGAATATAGACGTTTCTGTTGGGGTGGCCTGCAGAGTGGAATTCAGTCTGGAGTAGCCCTAAGAGGTCTCCTACAGCCTTGGGTCATCAAGGCCCATAAGACTACCTTGAGATTGATTGATTTCTTTGGCCATCACCATTTGATTCTGGTTTCAGATTTGCCCTTGGAGGGTCAGGGGACCTGGCTCATCCTTGGTCCTGGTTAGGACCCAGGGCAAAGCATTTCTCAGTTGTCAGCAGGAAAACATGACTAGCATGCCAACAGTTGCAGTATGTCAAAGGAACCACAGAATTTCCAAGTTGTAAGGAACTACAGAGGTCAGTCAGTACAACCCATACCTGCCCAAGTATACCCTCTAGCATATACCCAATGAATGGTTATCCAGCCTCCAACTGATGGTCTCCAGGGATTGAGAACCAACTTCCTAAGGCAGCCAATTCTACTTTTACATGACTAAAATCATCATTATTATTTCAGAAATGCTATAGCAATAGGATTTACAATCTATTTAATCCTGAGACTTGACAAGTCTCAGACCAGACCCATCACAGAAGTGGGCAGCATAGGAAATGCAGCCTCCCCTGACCCCCCATCTTCACACCCATACATACATGCATACTATGCAGTGCCTAGTTCTGGGAGGGTTTCTTTACCAGCTCTATAAAACCACATAGGCAAGTAGTGTCCCTTCCACCAGTGGTTTTAATAACAACTCATACTTTTCTGTTCAAAAAAAAGAATCAGGCTAATAGAGATTTAAAAAACCACATGAATAGACCATCAAGTTTGCATTACAACTAATGGTCATATTCACCCCAAGAGTCTTTCAGTTACCTTTAATAGCTTGCAATGCATTCACCCTTCACCAGGTATAATTCCCTTCAGGTAAAGTGCAAAAGTAAGCATACAATAATTATATCTTTTGCCCTTGGAAAATATGAAGCTTCCTGCATTTTTTAAAAGCAATTGACACCAACCAGGTCGACGAGTTTGTTTAAGCATAATGGCTACAGCTCATATAATGCTTTGTTAGAGGAAGAAAAAAAATCTGGCCCGTGTCACATTAGCATTGCTGCCTAATGTCAAGAGAGCCCTGGGAACTGGTGTGTTTTTAACTACACTCGACTGCAGAGTCAGCAGCAAGAAGACAGAGGATTGTTATTTGTGGGAGTCACAAAAAAGTGGCTATTATTTTAAAAGAAATTCTCATAGAAAGAATGTTGGATTTAAAATAATAAATAAAATGCTCTTAGAAATGGAATGAAACTGTTTTAATGTAAGTCCAAGCACTAAGAACTGGCCCATTTCTGCCCATTACTATCAGAAGTGGTGCAAATGAGAGCTATACATTCTGATTCTTGAGGATGTATAATGATAGGAGCTCTGTATCCATATTCTACTGAAGTCATATTTTGTGTTATATAGTATGCCTGACTTATAAGAGAAAAATGTAACTTGTGCCTAGCGTGACAGTCCATGAGATCTAATCATATTAGAGAAAACGAAAACAATATAATTTCATTTAATTTCTCTTTAGGAAGCTCAATGCATTTGGGAATTATTATTTGCTTCGTTCTCACTAACACCGTATGTAAGTAGAAAATATGTTTAATGCTCATTTTGCAGAAGGAAAAAAAGAAATGAAGTGCCCAGAAGTTTAGTGTCTTACCAAATACTGTCACACCACAAGACAGTGGCAATGGTGTGATCTAAGATCAAGCTGAGATCTATACAAGGTGAACAGAGACCAAGAGCTCCTGACCCAGATTCCATAGATGGGATCTCAGGGAGGTCCATGAATTTCAATGGGAAAGAAATCACATCTTTATTTTCACCCGCCTCTAATTAAAATTTACCATTTACTTCAATTATGAATTCCAAACAAAGCAATATTATTCTGAGAACTACATAGGTTTCATCAGACTGCCAAGGAAGTCATTATCATTATTATAATTCTGAAGTTGTAAAAGACTTGTCACAGCTAATACTTTAGTAAACACAAAATCATGCATGACTATTAACACAAAACCTAAGGCCACTGTGCAACTTCTGGAGACTGAGACAGAATGAAGACACAGTAACCATAAAAAGGAGATTGTTGCTGGAAACTTGGGGTACAAGTGTTGTTTATGTTCTGAGCTATAACGGAAAGAGGATTGCATGTCAGAGAATAGTTGGGAGAGGTAATATGAACAAGGTGGGGAAAGTGGGGGAAATAGGCTTTGTCCTGCCCTGCAAAACTGCATATTTCCCCAGAATACTACTTTAATCATGGTATTTTCTCATTCAAAAAACTTACAGTGGCGCCCTATTGGTTAAGATCCAGATTCTGGATATTAAGATCCTCATTCTGGAATTCAAAAATCTATCTAAGTCTCTCCCATTTTGTACCTGTGGTATTGATTTTTGAGCCCAAGTATAAGACTCTATACTTACTTTTAAAATTAATGTTAATTTTTTGGATTCAGATGACTAATCTAGTTAGTTGGTATTGGGAGGGGAGGATCTCGACTCTTCTAGTTTTATGGCATCTGAAAATTTAGTAAGTATGTCCACTATAGCCTTACCCAATATATTTTTAGAAGTTTTAAGCAACACAGGATAATAGATAGATTACTGGGGAATTTCACCAGAGATGTCAACATTGAATCATTAATGACCGTTCTTTAGGTCTGGAAACTCAACCAGTTCCACATCCACCTTATAGTCCTGTCATGGTAATGTTGTTGTTCAGCTATTTCAGTCATGTCCAACTCTTGGTGACCCCATTTGGGATTTTCTTGGCAAAGATACTGGAGTGATTTGCTACTTCTTTCTCCAGTTCATTTTACAAATGAGGAAACTGAGGCAAACTTAACTGAGGTTAAGTGACTTTAAACAACTAGTAAGTGTCTGAGGTTGGATTTGAACTCAGGTCTTCCTGACTCTAAGTGCTCTCTAGCTCATGCCACCTAGCTGCTACCATCATATCATTGTACACCATGCCCTTCCATTTTTTTTTCACAAGAACTGCACGAGACTGCAAAATTCTTAGTGAAGTATTTTATATCAATGGCATTTTGTTGGTGCACTAATTTAGTAACCCTGTCCAAAATGGAAACCAGGTTAGCCTGGTAAGACATATACTTAATGAAACCATCGAGGCCACTTATTTTCATTGTTTTCTTTTCTACACTCATCTACCATTCCTTTAATATTATATTCTAGGACTTTGCCAGTTCTCAAAGTCAGGTCATTTGGCCAAATGTTTTCATATTCTACTCTCTCACCTGTTTTTGAAAATGGGGACACTTGGCTTTCTCCTGTCCTGCTGACTACTGACACTGTCTCAGGAAACACAGCTGCTAATTTTTTCTTTCCTGGGGAATATATGTCATTTGGATTTGCAGACTAAATAAATCTATTGTCTTCAGCTGGAATACTAGTCTTATATTCAGACCATAAATGCCAAAAAAAGGGACCATATAACAGACAGAGCCAAAGTGGTGGAGTAAAGGCAGGGATTCCCCTGAGATCTCCCTCAAATCCCTCCAAATACCTTTAAATCATGATTATAAATAAATTATAGAGGCACAGAACCCACAAAAGATGGAGTAAAACAATTTTTTAGCCCAAAACCACTTTTAAAGGTGGAAGAAAAGGTTTGTTGCACCAGGGTGAGAGAGGAACACAGTCCACACCAGCACAGGCCACAACAGTGCAGACTGCCCCTCCACCCCCAAACCCAGAGCAGGTCTCAGGGCAACTGAATCAGGGTAGCAGTGGTGGTTTCCAGACCTCTCAGCCCACAGAACAGACCACGCCAACACAGCCCCAGCTACAGCAAACCAGGAACAGGCCTCGGGAGCCACTGAATCAGCAGTGGCAGGGGTCGCTTCAGAGCTCTCAGTCCTGAGGGCAAGGGGGTTGAACAACTGGTCAGAAGGAGATTACAGGGATCTTTTGGCTGGCACTGAGGCAGGATTCTGTTGCTTTGCTCATACTTTGGATCCAGGTCGCCATTCTGGGTGGCAGTCCCAGGGCAAGGAGGAGCATTAACATATCAGAACTTGTGGCCACAGTAGAGGGGGTACCTTCCTCACAGTTCCAGGGCAAAAAAAAGTGCTTATGTTCAGTCACAGACAAGAGCACAGGCCAAGAGAGTAGCAAACACCTCTCCTTAGGATCATACCACCTTGGAAGAGCTGAAAACTTACAGGTCCCTAGATGTATCTCTGAAAACAGCTGCACAAACCCCCTGAAGCTTAGAATAGTGAATCCTCCACCCTAGAAGCAAAGACCTACTTTATAAAGAATTAAAAGTCAAGTCATAGGTTGGAAAAATGAACAAACAGCAGAAAAAATTCTGACCATAGAAAGTTACTATGGTGACAAGAACTATCAAAACGTACACTCAGAAGAAGACAACAAAGTCAAAGCTCCTACATTCAAAGCTTCCAAGAAAAATATGAATTGGTCTCAGGCCATGGAAGAAATCAGAAAGGATTTTGAAAATCAAGTAAGAGAAGTAGAGGAAAAATTGGGAAGAGAAATGAGAGTTATACAAGAAAATTATGAAAAGCAAGTCAACAGCTTGGTAAAGGAGACACAAAAAAATACTGAAGAAGGGGTGACCAGGTAGCACAGCGAGTACGAGCACCAGCTCCAGTGTTGAGAAGACCTGGAGATCGAATCCCGGGCTCAGACACTTAGCACCCACCCAGAAACACCTGGCCGTGTAACCTTGAGCAAGTTACTTAACTCCAATTGCTTAGGGCATCCAGGTGGCTCAGCAAATAAGAGCACCGGCTCCAGTGTCGGGATGACCTGGATCGAATCCGGGCTCAGATACTTACCACCACACCCAGAAATAACTGGCCATGTAACCTTGAGCAAGTTACTCAACCCCGATCGCTTTAAAAAAAAAAATACCGAAGAAGAGGGACCATTTCTTCCACTTATTTTGATCTTCCATTCCTTGGCAGGCATATATGATAGGCTCTTTACAAATTCTTTTTTATTTGTTAAACACCTAACACCTCCTGTAAAATGAACACCTTCACAGGGATGACAAGAGAAGAAAAATTCAAAAGATTCACTTTGCTAGACATAACAGTTCCAAAAAAGAACCAAAGATGAGAGGAAGGATGGGAGACATTTATCACATGACCCTGGAGCAAAATCAATCTTTGTCTGTCTTCCTCAACTGTGATTGTGGGAGTAGAATTCCTCCTATTATGAAATCTAGATTAAAGAAAGGACATAGTTGAGGTGGCTAGGTGGCACAGTGAATAGAGCACCGGCCATGGAGTCAGGAGGACCTGAGTTCAAATCTGACCTCAGACACATAACACTAGCCATGTGACCTTGGGCAAGTCACTTAACCCCAATTGCCCTTCCCATCCCCCAAAAAGAAAGAACATAGTTGAAGGTAAAGTATTCTTAATAACAATGTAAGAGATAAAGACATGGCCTGTGATTTTAACTGTATAGCTATTCCTACATGAAGACATTCTCCAACTAATGCCACTTAGTACTTTCTGGTTTTAGAGAATTATCTAGAGTACTATGAGGTTAAGTGACTTTTCCAGGGTCACATAGACAGTATATAATAGAAGGGAAACTTGAATCTATGTCTTCTTTTCTCTAAGGCTGGTTCTCCATTCACTATCCCATACTGCCTATCTATAAGAATGTATTCAAGTTTACTGGTTGCTGATTTGGGAATAATTTTGTCTTCCTTTTTCTACTCTGTAAGTTCTGTATGCTATATCCCAGCTGTATATACACATGCATGAACACATACATATACACAGCATAACATACACACATCAATTAAAATAGCCAGATACCAAATAAAATCTGAAATTTCACAGGGGCTATTTCTCTTTCAGACTGATGAAAATAATAAGGATTAGTCAAAGGCACTTAAGTTAGAAATCATAACAAAAATGGATCAAAATTGGATCCTTTTTTCTTTGTTAGTTGGAGGCAATTTGGAAAAAATGATTTAAGAGATGAAACCTCTTACATTGATCCAATATTCATTGATTGTCCATTATGTTCCCAGCACTTTGTTTTAAGAAGGTTGAGTTGATTTAAAAAGACAGATAATTTTAAGATTTGATTGTTCATTGATCAAGAAGTCAATTACAAATTTTCTTCTGGAAAGAAATGACAACTTATTCCAATACTAGAAAAGTACTTAAATGCAAAGTGGGGAAGGAGGGGAAGGAAAAGAGGTTGCAAAATGGAAATTCATTTGCGATGTAACCATTCACAGGACATATATTTGAATTAAAGATAGATATAAGATCTCCAACCATCAACAACTAATCTGTATGATAATACGCATCTTTAACGACCATTCAGCAGCCCATAAAATCCATTGATCATACTGAGAAATATAATTTACAATCCAGGGAAAGGCATGAAATACAACTCTATTATTTTATATGACATCACAGATTTTGCAGTGAACCACAGACCATAAACAGACTAGGCAAATAAGTTCATGACCAAAAATATTGCTATCACCCATTATCATTAACTTTATTTTCTTTTGTCTACAACAAAGGGCCTGCTAACATAGAGGTTTTCTGGAAAATCATATAATGGAGCTTTTTCATTTGATTTAGCCTTTTGAAAATACCCAGTATTTTTCCCCATTGACCATATTCCTCAGGAACTCCATAGTCTATAACTTGCAATTAGGTCATGGAAATGCCCCCTAGAGCTCCTTCTACACCCACTGAAATACTTCAGCTTTGTACTATTTTTGGAGGTATACCTAGAGGAGAATGTTCAGATGGCATCTCTCCCAACACACAACATAAAAGGTTGTTGGCCCGTAGAGACATTTGCTAGAAAGAACAGTTGGCTTAAATAAGGAATAAACGAAGCAATGAGGACATGACTTCCAGAGTCTTGGAGGGCCACAGAACACTATGGAGAGAGCCTGGGAAAGAGTTCCAGCATCACCAAGCTCCCAAGGATGTTGAGACTTGAGAATCCCAGAACTGACTGATGTCTTCTCAGTCCTTTCATGAACACAACTCATTGATGGGAAATATGAATGGTAAATTCCTCATGATCAGTGGTGGATAGTAAGAAATGCTTAATCAGTCCTCATGGTACAGTATTTAATGTACCCATTCAACAAGCCAAAATAAACTTTTCAGAGAGTGACCAAAGGTAATGCAGACAATATCTGTCTTGCCCTCCCAGACTATCTTAGACTTAGGCAGCTGGGATAGGGCTGTAGATTGAGTCAGAAAAATTTGGGTTCAAATCCCCTCTTGACACATAGTAGCTGTTGCGACTAAGAACAAGGTCATTAACTTATTTAAGCCTCAGTTTCCTCATCTGTAAAATGGGGATAATAAAAGCACCTGCTTTCCAGAGTTGTTATGAGTATCAAGTGAGATGATATTTATAAAGTACAGTACTTTAAAAATTTAAAGCACTCTATAAATGCTATTATTATTATTTTATTATCAATATTATTACTTGCAGTGGCTTCCACATCAGGTTACTTACTGTGAAGCTCAAAAGAGATAAGGCAGAAAAAAAACTATAAGCAGCTAGGTGGCATAGTAGATAGAGTGTTGAGAAGATCTAATTTTGAATGTGGCTTCAGACACTTACCAGTTGTGTGATCCTGGGCAAGTCACTTAACCTCTTTTTGCCTCAGTTTCCTCAGTTGTATAATAGTGATAATAATAGCACCTCCCAGGGTTGCTGTAAGAATCAAATGAGATCATTGTAAATTGCTTAGCACAGTGTTTGGCACAGAGTAAGCACTAAATAAAGGGTATTTATTATTATTATTTCACCATCCAATTATTCAATGAGGCTATAAGCATGTACCTATCACCCAACTCTTACCTGTGGCTCCATGAAGCTGTAGCATGCAAGCAGCCAACAGCCCAGTAAACCATCCTGGCAGATGAGTTAAATCAGGCCTCAAACTCATCAGTGAGTTAGGGGGGTGTCTACCCAAAGCATATGAAGACTTCCCCCAGTGGAATGGGTAGATGAGAACAATCCATTCCAATAGCCATGAAGGCAGGTGAAGCAGGCTCTGTGGATCACTTAGAGCTTGGCCAGACATCGAAGATGCCAAGGTCATCCACTGCATCCTGGGACATCACTAGGTGTCTCCATTTTTGTCTTGCCACTAGACTTCAATAACTGTGAGAGCAAGGCTGATTACTTTGTGCAACTCTGCCTCACTTAAATCTAATTCAGATACAAGTCAAGACATCACCCTGGATGTTATCGGCCCTCCTCAAAAATGAAGGAGGAACAACAATAAGTACTTATTATGTGCCTGGCAGTTTACTAAGTATTGGGGGGGATACAAAAAGAAAAAAAGAAAGGAAAGGAAAGGAAGAAGGAAGGGTGGGAGGGAGGGAAGGAGGAAGGAAGGGATGGAGGGAGGGAGGGAGAGAGAGACAGAGAAAGAAAGGAAGAAAGAAAGAAAGAAGGAAAGAAAGAAAGAGAGAGAGAAAGAAAGAGAGAAAGAGAGAGAGAAAGAAAGGAAGAAAGAGAGAGAAAGGAAGAAAGAAGAAAGAAAGAAAGAAAGAAAGAAAGAAAGAAAGAAAGAAAGAAAGAAAGAGAGAGAAAGAAAGAAAGAAAGAAAGAAAGAAAGAAAAGGAAGAAAGAAAGAACAGTCCCAGTTCTCACATTCTTTTTTTTAATATTTTTTGTCTTTATTAATTTGTTTGTTTACTTTTAGTTTACAAGATTCAGTTCCACAATCCCTTGAGTTTCAAATTTTCTCCCCCTCCTTTCCCTCCCCACCCCACCCCCCCACCATGGCAGCATGCAATCAAATATAGGATCTGCAAATACTTTCACATTAGACATTGGTCAGGTTATAAAGGACTGTAACAGATGGGATGAACAATGGGAAAGAGGAAACAAAATCAAACAAGAAAAAGAAAGAGAGCAGGTAGTTTGCTTCAATCTGCATTCAAACTCTGTTCTTTCTCTGAATGTAGACATCTCTCTCCATCATGAGTCTGGAGTTGTCTTATAACCCTGAACTGATGAGAAGAGTCCAGCCTATCAAAGTTGGTCATCACACATACATTGTGTCTGTAATTGTGTACAAATTTCTCCTGGTTCTGCTCTTCTCACTCAGCATCAATTTGTATAAGCCTCTCCAGGTAAATATGAAGTCTGTCTGCTCCTCATTTCTTATAGCACAATAGTTTCCATTACATTCATATACCACAACTTGTTTAGCCATTCCCCAATTGATGGGCATCCCCTTAATTTCCAATTCTTTGCCACCACAAAAAAGCTGCTGTAAATATTTTTGTACAGATCGGTCTTCCTCCCACTTCTCTGATCTCTTTGGGATGCAACCCTAGAAGTGGTATTGCTGGGTCAAAGGGTATGAAATTATTTATAGCTTTCTGGGCATAGTTCCAGATTGCTCTCCAGAATGGTTGAATCAGTTTACAACTCCACCAACAATGTATTAGTGTTCCAATTTTTCCACATCTTCTCTAGCATTTGTCATTTTGCTGTTTTGTCATCTTAGTCAATCTGACTGGTGAGATGTGGTGCCTCAGAGTTGTTTGGATTTGCATTTCTCTAATCAATAGTGATCTAGAGCATTTTTATATGCTTATAGATATCTTTAATTTCTTCCTCTGGAAACTGCCTGTACATATCCTTTGATCATTTATCAATTGGGGAATGATTTGTATTCTTATAGATTTGACTCAGTTCTCTGTATATTTTAGAAATGAGACCTTTATCATAGACACTGGTTGTAAAAATTCTTCCCCCTTAATCTTGGTTACATTGGCTTTGTTTGTACAGAAAACGTTCAATTTAATGTAATCAAAATTATCCATTTTGCATTTTATAATGCTCTCTAATTCTTGTTTGGTCATAAAGTCTTCCCTTCTCCATAAATGTGACAGGCAAACTATTCCTTACTTTCCCAGATTGCTTACAGCATCAGCCTTTATACCTAGATAATGTACCCATTTAGACTTGATTTTGGTATACGGTATTAGATAGCGGTCTATGCCCACTTTCTGCCATACTATATTCCAGTTTTCCCAGCAGTTTTTGTCAAATAGTGAGTTCTTATCCCAAAAACTGGGGTCTTTGGGTTTATCAAACAATAGATTACAATAGTCATTGACTGCTGAGTCTTGTAACCTAATCTATTCCATTGATCCACTACTCTATTCCTCAGCCAGTCCCAAGTAGTTTTGATGACTGCTGCTTTATAATACAGATTAAAATCTGGTATGGATAGGTCACCTTTCCTAGCATTTCTTTTCATTGATTCCTTTGATATTCTGACCTTTAGTTCTTCCAAATTAATTTTGTTACTATTTTTTCCTAAGGAGCTCACATTCTAATGGGGGAAACAATATGTAAATAATTATTCAAATACAAAATAGATACAGTATAAATCAAAGGTTATTTCAAAGTACAGGAGGGAGACCAGGTAAGACTTAAACTGAATCTTAAAGGAAGCCAGGGAAAGTGGGAATCAGAAGTAAAGAGGGAGGGTATTCCAGGCATGGAATTCACAACCAAAGAAATGACATGGAGATAAAATGTCATCTGTGAGGAATAGCAAATAATTGGAATATAAGTTTGTGGAGAGAGCAAAGGGTAAGAAGACTGGAAAGGTAGAAAGGCTGTTCATTCTAACTGGTGCCTTCTAACATGTTTTTTTTTTTAATTTGTTTTTTTTTAAGATATAATTCTTATTGAAGAGAACACCAAATATTTGTAACTTTAGCTTTAGCATCACAATTAAAATCCAAATAGATTTTTTTAAGACAGGCAACTCAGTTAAAACCCACTATTTTAGAACAATAGCTTCTTTGAAACACACTTGGTTTAGGCTTCAAGGAAGAAATGCAATTGGTTGGAAAATTTGGTAAGCTTTTGGTCATTGAAAAATGCAAAATTGTGCTTTTTTGCAGAGATACACTCATCCCCAGCAGGTTTCCTTTCCTTTCTCTGGAACTCAGCATGGAGTGCTGGGTACCCAGGTAGCTAGACTCACTGTTCCTTCCATGCCTCCTCTTCTTCCCTCAAACTGACAAAATACATTTCACCACGATCCCTTCACCTGGCTGTGTCACACCATTCCCCTGGTTCTTTCTTGATGTTCTCACACCATAAGACCTTATCCTTTTTCTTAGAAACATTTTCTCACAACCAGTTCCCAGATAAGACCAAGACTATTTCTCCCCTCTGCCTCCACCACCAGAATGTGCATTTCTACTGATACTCGTGTGTCTTCTTACATAAGTTTGCTTTCTAGTGTCTTCCCACTTATTCTATTTAGGCAAAGTCCTGTTTCTAACTCTCACTGATTGATTTCATCTGCAATACTGTGATATAGTTCTCCCTGTCTCAGTTTTGGGGAGAAATATTAACTTCTCAAGTTCCATAGTATATGAAACCAAAGACCAACCAAGTAATAAATAGAAGAAATTAGAATACTTCCTCAAATTTTAGAATAGAGGGTGGACAATGGAGATAAAATCGATGAAGATGAGTGATTGGAAAAACCAGAAAATGAAAAATGTAATAATCCTGGTGTATATATAAATACATATATATGTATGTGTAATAAATATCTATGTGTGTGTATGCATATATGTGTATATAGATATATGTATATAAATATACATATATGGAGAGGCTACATCATCCTGATGATAATACTCTATATCTTCGAAATCCTAACTATTCGTACATTTTATGTGCATTGTTTTACTTTGCCAGCTTTGCCCTGTGTAGTTACTGTTGTACTATTCTTGAATGAATGTGTTATTATATTTATAAAAAGTGTAATGACCAGCAGATTTATTGATAGTCCTTCACATGGAAAATTGCAGAGAAAAAAAGATTTTGCTTTGGGACTGATTGATTTTTTCTTAACCTAATGCAATATACAGAAGCTTGGCTTTCCTCCAAAAAAAGGTTCAGGAAAAAATTGATTCTGCCTCTTTCCTGTCTCATAAGGAAACAACCATTTATGTTTACCTTCTTGTTATGTAGATTATGATTCCTGACCAATTTTAGCTGCATCCTTAACAGATTAATGTATGCCTACATGGAGACTATTTCTATGTATACATAGTCTGAAAATTAATCTAAACTAAATAAAAATCTAAAAGTACTATGGGACTCTGCTAGCTATGAACATTTCTGATGCTTCGTAGTGCTGTAAAAGCAGACAGCAAACTACATATGATTAGAAAACATCAGGAAAAAATCCAGTTCCTAGGTACTTTCTTCTGCTGAGCCCAGATTTCCTTATCTATAAAATGGATGTAATTATATTTGTAATACTCAATTAATGATATTGTTCTGAGTAAACTACTTCGCAAACCTTTCAGCCTGTAGTACTTTAATAAGGGCTTGGCCAACGAGTTCCCAGAGCATGCATACTATGTTCTGTCTGCTGCAAGTACATGTGGACTAGCCTGGGAAGGAAGCTTGCTTCTGGAAAGCCTTGGTGATGGCCAATGGGTGGTCCTGCTTCCCAAGCCAGAGACTGCATGGATGTATTTTGAGCTAAAACTGAGAAGTCAGCTTTCAAAAGGCGTATATACTTTTTACAAATAAAGTAATGCACTCATTCAAGAATAGTAAAACAGTAACCACACAGGGCAAAACTGGCGAGGGGTGTTGTCTTTCTTATCTGGTTATGTTTGAGTGAGAGATGCACTGCGAGTGTCCCAGTTCTGTCTCAGGAGCTGATGAAAGGTAAAGTGAACAGAAATGGTCCGAATACCTGCTCAGGCTCTGAATCTGGCAGTAGGACCTTTGATCACATGTTCATGCACCTTTCTGAAAGTAGTTTCCTTAGCCTCTCCCATATGGGCTGGCAGAAAGCAGAATATGTTGAGTGTTCTCTGAAAATGGATTCGCATTGGTCAGGTCTCCTTTATAGAAGTATGAAGTAATAATTGCTAGTATCACCATTTTTTTTCTTTTAGGTTGAATTGATATATTAAATGCAAAAGTAGAGCAGAAAACTATCTCTTGATTTATTATTGGGTGGTGGTGCAGTGGATAGAACATTGGGCTGGGAATCAAGAAGATTAATCTTCATGAGTTCAAGTATGGCCTCAGACAGTAGTTGTGTGACCCTGGACAAGTCACTTAACCCTGTTTGCCTCAGTTCCTCATCTATAAAATTGTCTGGAGAAGGAAATGACAAACCACTCCAGTATCTTTGCCAAGAAAACCCTCAAAAGGGGGTCACAAATAATCGGGTATGACTGAAATGATGGAACAACATCTTAGCATGGATTAGATGATCAGATTGGGCTGCCAGTCATTTCTTATGATTCTGAAGGACTGGAGTATAGGACATTCACATTCTGCTAAAGTTGTGAAGTTGGACAAGAGAAAGAAAAGATTTGGGATCCAGGACACAAGGAAGCCTGGTTGAGTCATTGCCTCAGAAGAAAGTTGGGACTTCTTTGCCAGGGACAAAGCAAGGAAGGGAAGGAAGCAGCCTCACATACTTGTATCAAGGAAGAAAATAAAATTAAAGGACTTAACCAAAAGAAGCTGAGTACTCAAGACACTTCAGTTATATTAGCATCAGAAGGCCAGTACTAAACAAACCATGAGAAGTATCATAATCAGTCCTTTAAACAAAAAACACTTTTGTGTGACTGCATACAGCATTCAGGTAACCATGGACCTTGAGTAATGAAATGTTTCAGGCAGAAATCCCACTCTAATCCAAAATGGAAAAGTTAATGGATCTCTCTGATTAGAACTATTTTTTTTTCTGGGACTAAATAAAATGATGAGAAGGTACATAAAAGGAAAGTGAGGGGAGAGGGTGAGGAAGATAGATAGAAATGTGAGATAAGTGCTAATCAAATCAATGGTAAACAATGAAGGAAAAATAACTCTGGTAGTCTCTCAAGTAAAACAGGGGCTACTGTGTGAAGTAACAAAAGAGAAGGATTGAAATAGGAAGAAAAGAGTAAATCTTGATTCAGTGTTAGGAAGGGGTCCCCTTAAAGAAGGTTTCCAAGGGGGAGGAAGATAAGGATATTAAATGGGTACAATCCGCCAGAACATGAAAATTAGAAAGCCTTCTCAGACAGTATTGGGAGTGCTTGAACCAAGAGGTTTCATGGCAAAAGGGGAAAAAAATGATCATGGGGTGGCAGGGGCCAGTAATGAACTACATAGTCAGGAACACTGGGAAATTTCTACCATGGACCAATACTTTTGTATTTCTTATCACCCACAGTAATAGAGACTTCTAATAATGAGGCTCTGCAGGAAAAATAAAAAAGTAGAGAGGGGTTAGATCTACCAGGCACTAACAGAAGAAAGAACTTAGCAGAAGAAGGAACTTTAAAAACTGACCTTAGAAGTCACACGTTCAATTGCAAAAGTCACAGAAGAATCCTCTTATTTCCTTTGCAAATTCTTTGCAAATAGGGATTGCTTCATTCACTGCATTTGCTTGTCCAGCACTTAAAACAGGACTGACACAAGGCAGGTGCCAAATAAAAACTTGACAGAAGAGGTCAAGCAGATCCTGCCTGCATCTTCCTCCCGTGTGGATTCATCAGAGGTCTATCTACTGAGAGCCACCAATGAAATCAGTCACTGCTCTAGTACTCCAAAGAGTAGTCTGGTGTCCCAAAAGAGGTAACACTGCTCTCACAAACACCTCCCAACAAAAGCAAAGCTGAAACAATAGAGAAGCCTGTGTCCTTGGCAAGCCCATTCTTGTCTGAATACTAATTTAAGTCTAAAATGAAAATACTAGGTGACTTAGATCCTTAAGTTGTTTTTTTTTTTCTTTTTGGGAGGGCAGTTGTGGTTAAGTGACTTGCCCAAGGTCACACGGCTAGCAAGTGTTAAGTGTCTGAGGCTGGATTTGAACTCAGGTCCTCCTGACTCCAGGGCTGTGCTCTATTCACTGCATCACATAGCTGCCCCTAGATACTTAAGTATTTTAAAATGTTAAGTATTTTAAGAACTTTTGAGTGTTTAAGTACTTAAATACTTAAGAAATTTTGTCACATACTATTCATTGATTCATTTAATAATAATTTACTGAGCATCTATATGCACAGGATAGTATTGGGCTCCAGAGATGAAGAACAGGACAGGGCCAGGTGGGGGTGCTGAGGAAAATCTGTCCTAGAAATGGATACAAGGTAAGTTGGACAACATGTTCTAGAGACAGGGTTCTAAACTTTTTGTGTGCCATAAACCCCTTGGCATTCTAGCAAAGCCTAGGGACCCCTTCTCAAAATTATATTTTTAATGCATAACATCAAATCCACAGGATTGCAAAGGAAATCAAATATATTGAAATACAGTTATCAAAATGTGTCATAAACAAGCAAGCTTTTGAATACCGGGTTAAGAACCCCTGGTTTAGTGGGACTGGTTCATGAACTTGGAAGTTAGGAAACAAAATTTGAGTATCAGTTTTGCTACTTACTATGTGAACAAGGACAAGTAACTTCCTCTCTCTGAACTTGTTTCCTCCTCTGTAAAATGGGAATAATAATCATTCTACCTACTACCTGATAAGATTGTTGTGAGGAAAGCACATTGTAAACTTTAAAATCCTATGGAAATGTGAGCTACTATCATTTTCACAGGAGACTAGAAGATTTATGAGACAAGAAACTACTGAATCTTGTGTTTGCAATCTCCCCCAGGGTCTAGCACAGTGCTCAAGACATAGACGATTCTTAATAAATGTTTGTTGCATTATTAGTAATTTCCAAAAGGAAAAATCAGAAATCTACATTTGCTTTCACCAAAAATATTATTTCAAAATTATTTTATATAGTTACCTTATGATAAGTGGGGAGGTTGACAAAAAATAGACCACACACATCCAACAAAGTTCTGAGAAGTTACAACTTCTCAAACCTTGTAGTTGGTGGGAAAAGCTGAGTTATATATTTTTCTTGGTTTTATTTGCATGAGATTTTTTAAAAAGAAAAGACTTACCAAGAACATCTGTGGGACATTAGTTTCAAAAATTATTTAAATTATATCTTAGCCCAGAGAACATATTGCTGATTTTTCCTTGTACAAAAGAGGAAACCCCTATTTTCAATCTAAATTTAGATATTTTTTAGATTTTTTCTGATTTTTCTACCTTTATAAGTGTGATGGGGAGGGAAGCAGAGCAGCCAACATCTGTGTATAAAAAGTTAATATGTTTAGTACTTTAAACCAAAATTTCAGTTCTATTTAAAAATATTTATTAAAAATACATCAGAATATCGTGGTGGGTTCTGTGGAAGCAAAGACAAAAAACAATCTCTACCTTCAAGAAACTTACATTTTTCTAGAGGGGGGGAGACCATGTCATTAACAGATAATTAGATATACATACAAAATGGGGGTGTGATTATTTCCCTCCATACCAATTGATGAACTCACAGACGAAGACAGGTGATAAAATCAGGTATTGATGTCTGAAGGTCTTAAGAATATCTTAAGAATATTTTTACTTTGTTAACCTTTGTAATACTTTACAAAGTATAAAGCTGTCCTTGAGGGAATTAGAGGGAAGCTTGTCACTGACTAGCTAAATTGTGTGTATGTACATGTATGTAATGTATATACATACATACATATATGTTCATACATCTAAATATACATAGGATAATTTAGCTAGTCAGTGACAAGCTTCCCTCTAATTCCCTCAAGGACAGCTTTCTACTTTTGTCAATTAATCCTGATTGCCTCAGTTTCCTCATCTGTAAAATGAGCTGGAAAAGAAAATGGCAAACCTCTCCAGTACCTTTGTAAGAAAACTCCAAATGGGTTGGATACAAGAGTTGGACTAAATAACAACTCCGTATCTCTCTCAGGCTGGAAGTGAAGAGGTAATACATGGCCCCAGTGCTTCTCTATTTGGCATGCAAACCCAAAACAACCTGGTCTCCTTTGCCCCTCTTTAGGTCATCCATTAGACCTCTACTCCCAGGATAATCACCATTACCCATGCATCAACAATGTGTTCAGGCTAGTACTGCGCAACTTCAGTTAAACTTCCTCTTCTCAAGACACCCACTCTGCTTCTTTCTCCTTCTCTTAAAGGATTTTAAATGAGAAACACAGGAGTTTGTATGTTATCCTAGTGGAAAGAGGGAATCACTGAAGTTTTGGGAGCAGAGTAATGACACAATCAAACAAATTCTTTGGGAAGATCAACTTGGCAGCCCATGGAAGATAAAGGAGAGGCTGAATGCAGAGAGATCAATAAAGAGTCTATTGCAGGATGGGGGAGGAAGGAGAAAGAGAGAGAGAGAGTTAGAAACTCGAAAAAATTTTAAGTGAATGTTAAAATGAATAAAGCATAAAAATAAATAGGCAAAACCCCCAAAACTATTCTTCCAAAAAATGTCTATTGCAAAGTTACTAGTAGGAGGTGTTGGAGGCTTGGACTAGAGGGGTTTGTAGTATGAGTTGAATTAAGGGGATAGATGAAAAAGATAATTGTGGAAGTAGAATTAACTAAACATGGAAACTGATTGAACACGGGGAAATGCATAATGAAGTATTTGCCAATCAAGCAGTTGACTCTATTTTTGGCTTATTCGTTTTTAAAACTGGGTCTCCTATCTATGCCAGGCTGAATGTAAAGACTGCTTATGAGCCAAATCCCATGACTGGTCAGCACCAGAAATTTGGCTTGCTCCATTTCTTACCTGATCTAGTTCTCCCCTTCCTTAGACATTCCTGGGAAGTTTCCATAATGATGCCACAATGAGTGTGGCCACTCAATCAGTAAAAGCCATTCCGTTCAGAGTCCCTAAACTCAAGCGATCTGCCAGTTTTAGCCTCCCTAGTAGCTAAGGATTACAAGCATGGACTTTTTTTTAAAATTTTATTGATACTTTTTGTTTCTTACAACAGTCATTGCTTTATCTACTCCTCTAACCCAAAGAATTCTCCCTCCTAATAAAAATAATAATAATTACACAAAAGTCAATGACACAGTAATTTTTCAGTCAGTATAAGAGATATTTAGCATTCAAAGCTCCTTAACTTTCCACTGAGATAAGGGAGATGTATTCCATTATCTGAACTCTGAAATCAACTATGGTTATTGAATTTATTCTGAGTTTGGATATTTTAAAGTACATTTCCATTTCTTTACTCTCTAACAATTCATACAAGTCCTCCCATGCTCCTTCCAATGCTTCATTTGTCATTTCTTATGTAAGTGATGGTTTTCTTAGAAGTTTTGTAAATAATCACTGATCAATTTACCTGTCTACAACATTTTTGCCAGCTTCATGTCCCTGATCTATCAATGAATGAAATCAATGTACATTGATTCCTCAAGGTATTATCATATACTTTGCATATGTAGACATGGCTTTACAATAGACCATGATTTAAAAAAAAACAAACTAACAGCAATTCTCTCAGTTTGACCAGAGTGAAATAATACATTACCAAAATGGAACCCAAAATTGAAGAATCTTGATTCTCAGTCTCTTACCTTTGTGGGAGCTAGCTCTCATTAAAGTAGAAAAGGGATTATCCAAGAGGAAGTGAAAGTCGGTGTTTTCATTTGAGGATGCCCTTTATATCAACTTCCTTTCCAGGCACATAAAGCAAGCTTCAATGCAAAATCAATTGCTCCTCAATATTGTGGGAGAAAAAACATAATCTTGCATGGATTGTATTTGTTTCTCCAATAAAAGGAAGATTCTGCAGAAAAAGAGACTGTTATCTAGGAATGATTTTCTAGAAATGAGCTCTACATTAAAAATAATCCCTCAATATGCCACACTGGGTTTTTAATGAGACACATCCAAATCTCTGTGCAATTCTAAAGAGTGACTTACTCTCCAGCAGTTCCAATCAGACAGTCGATGCTAGGGAAATCAATAAGCAGGCTCTACACAGTAGGACTCTAGCACTAGAATCAATGACATGGTGACAGTTTTGCTACTCTTGTATTCTGAGAAAGTAGCCACCATCATTTGCTCTAGACACAATAAACAACCTCTGATCGGCACACTGAGTGGCTTAGCACCTGCCAGTTTTGATTTCTCAGGTTGCCTTAAGGAACTCACTTTTTCTTTCAGGGAGTAACACACAACCCAATGGAGGCCAATGCAAATGGAAGATTTTGCTCCCATGGCTACAAAACTAATGAAAAGTGGCTTGACTTTCAATTAAATCCTTTCTCTGGGTTCTTGCTCTTTTTTCTTTTTCTTTTCTTATATTTTGCAAAAAAAAAAAAAAGCTGTGTGAAGCAAATTGTCAGTCACTTCACTATTTTAGTTTGCTGAAAATTTCACTTCCTTAATCACTCTGCTTCTCTAATGAGCATTCCTGTCACAGAAATCAGCACATTAATGTCTTATTTGGAAGGGAACACCTTATTCTGGAATTAAGTCGAGGAGGTTTTTTTTTTTTTTTAAGCAATCGGGGTTAAGTAACTTGCTTAAGTAAGCCAGTTATTTCTGGGTGTGGTGTTAAGTATCTGAGCCCGGATTCAATCCCCAGGTCATCCTGACACTGGGGCCGGTGCTGTTACTTGCTGAGCTACCTGGCTGCCCTGAGGTGGTTCTTAATGTACTATTGTCTGCAATAGCATTCTTCCTTATGTTTTCCCTTATTTATATTTCTTTGAATATATCTTTAACATGTATTTTGGGTATGTGTTAAGCATCAGGTAAGCCTGACAGCTGGGGCTGGGGCACAAATGTGATAAGGGACCTACATCCATATAAAAGGTACAGTGAGGGTCACGGTGGGCAGATAGATATGCAACAACGCTGTGTGGACCAGAACTCAGCAGTACCTGGAGCACATCTGCTGATGCCAGGCAGAGATACTGAATCACACCTACACTGAAGACTGTTACAACCACAAAGCCCAGAAAGGAAAGGCCAGTGCCAGACAGAGGTACTGAACTAAAGACAAAGCATCTGAGATTGAAGGGGGAAGGAAGAGGAGAATTGTTGTGGCAGGGAATCACAGGAAAGATGAACCAGAGAAGGGGGACAAGGAGCAGGGAAGAACAGAGCTATAACATGGAGAAAAAAGCCCAGACCTTGCTCTTATTAGCACTGTATAACTTATGGGGAAGCAGTTCATTCTGTAGCATCTTCAAACCACACAGGTTACCATCATAAGTCATGAATTCTATATAAGCCCATGTGGAAAATCGGGATATTTTGATGACAATCAGTGGGATCAAGTATGAATCTCTTCTATATTTTTAGCTATGTAATTAAAACCTCCACTTGATAGTCTAAGAATTTGAAAGAGGGTGATTGAAGAATCCTTTGTCTAAGCAAGATGAACCAGATACTGAAGTTCTAAGGGTTTTCTTGGTCGGAGGCATGAATGAAAAAGAGTTAAACCTGTGCTCAGATCCTTGTGTCAGGTGGGATACTTCAACAATAGACTTACACATGCAATGGTGCTCATTCACTGTCTGGGATTGGAGGTGGATTTATGTAGTTAAGTGACAGCAACATCTAATTGAACACTTACTATGTTACAAGCAATTATGTTGGGTGTCTCATTGCAGGGTTTACTAAAATCAGTATAATTCAGCAAGCAAAATTAAACATCACTATTTAATGATGAAGCACTGCTCTGGACATTGGGGGAAATATAGTGTACATAAAGTATGGTCTTTACCCTCATGAAACTTATAGTCAGACTAATAAAAAGATGAGACATATACAAATAACTATAACACACAATAGAGTTCAAATATCACTTCAGACACTTATAGGCTGAGTGACCTTGGGCAAAATAATTTGACTTTTCAGCTTCAAGTTCCTCATCTGCAAAATGGGGTTAATAATAGCACCTACCCCAGAGGGTTTTCATGAGGATCACATGATATATGTAAAGTGTTCTACAAACACTAAAGCATTATACAAGTGCTAGTTATTATCACTGTTATTATTGCATTTAGTCCATTAAAGACCCAAGTGTTACATGAAACCCCAGGTAGAGAAGGTTATTACCAACAGGAAGATTTAGGAAAAGACTTCCTGAAAGATATGACATTCGCATTGGGCTAAGAGTTATCAGTATGTATAGTCAAGGACCACAGAGCTGAATCCTCTGAGCCAACTTCAAAAGGAAAGCCTACAATAGCAATAAGAGAAGAAAAAGAAATTGAAAGAAAAAGAATTGACTATGAGGGATAAAATTATTATTCTTTACACATGATATGATGGTATAGAGAACCCAAGAGAATGAATTAAGAAACCAACCAAAATAATCAACTTTAGCAAATCCACATAAATTATTACCATTTTACATATTACCAATAAAACTTATCATGAAGAGGTACAAAGAGGAATTTCATTTAAAATAACTGGGGATAGCAATTGGGAGTCTACCAACCAAGATATACATAGAAACTATAATTGCAAAACCGTTTTCATACAAATTAACATGGAACTAAACAATTGGAGAAATATTAATTGCTCGAGGGTAGGCTAAGCCAACATGATAAAATTACAATATTACCTAAATTAATTTACTTATTCAGTGCCATACCAATCAAAGTACAAAAGAATTATTTTATAGAGCTAGAAAAAAATAGTAAAATTGATATTAAGGAACAAAAGGTCAAGAATATCAAGGGAATAATTCTTTTTTAAGTGAAGGAAGGCAACCTAGAGGTCAGATTTCAAATTATACTACAAAGAGGTAATCATTGAAATAGTCTGGTACTGGATAAGAAATAGTGATTGATCAATGAAATAGATTAGGCATACAGAAGTAAATGACTATAATAATCCAATGTTTAATAAACTCAAAGATTCAGGCTATTAGGGCAAAAACTCACTATTAAACAAAAACTGGGAAAACTAGAAATCAGTCTGGCAGAAACTAGGCATACAACAACTAAAACTGAATATCAAGATATTCAAGATAAACAAATTAAGGGGGCATGGAAAAATTACTTGCAAGATTTATGGATAAGGGCAGAGTTCATAACAAAACAAGAGACAGAGAGCATCATGAGAGGTAAAATGGATAATTTTGATTATACTGAATTTAAAAGGTTTTGTATAAACAAAAGAAATGCAGCTCAGATTAGAAGAAAAGCAGGAAACTAGGGGAAATTTTTTTACAGCAAGTGTCTCTAAGATCTCATTTCTCAAAAATATAAAGGAACTGAGACAAATATATACATTAAAAAATAAAAACCATTCCTCAACTGATAAATGGTCAAAGAATTTGGATAGATAGTTTGAGAAGAAGAAATCAAAGCTATCAACAATTATGTGAAAAGTGCTCTAAATTACTATTAGAGAAATGCTAATGAAAACAACTATAAGGTACCACCTCGCACTTATCATATTGGCTAACATGACAGAAAGGAAAATGATAGATGTTAGTGGGATATGGAAAGATAGATGCACTCATGCACTGTTGGTGATGTTGTAAACTGGTCCAACCAGTGTGGAGAACAATTAGGCAGTCTGTCCAAAGGGCTATTCCCTTTGACCCAGGAATATCACTACTAAGTCTGTGTTCCAAAGACATCAAAGGAAAAAGGACCCATATGTACAAAAATATTTGTAGCAGCTTTTTTTGTGGTGGGAAAGAATTAGAAATCGATGGGATGTCCATCAATTGGGGAATGGCTGAACAAATTGTGGTATGTGATTGTGATGGAATATTACTGTGCTGTAAGAAATGATGAAGTAGATGGTTTCAGAAAAACCTGGGAAGACTTATATGAGCTAATGCAAAGTGAAATGAGCAGAAGTAGAAGAACATTATACATAGTGACAGCAATGTTCTAACAACAAACTGTGAAAGACTAAGCTGCTCCGATCAATACAATGATCAGTGATAGTTCCAAGAGACTTATGGTTAAAAATGCTGTCCTTCTCCAGAGAGAAACCTGATGGACTCTGAGTGCAGATTGAAGTATATTTTCTTTCACTTTATTTTTTCTTCTTTTTGCTTCGCAACATGGTTAAGTTGGAAATACAATTTCATCACTTCATATGTATATTTCTTGCCTCTTTGATTGGTGGAAAGAAGGAAGAGAATTCAGAACTGGAAAAAATATATACATATATGTGCATGTGTGTGTGTTTTGTATGTATATATACATGTCTGTATGAATATATTTCATCCATACACACACCCCAAAATAGAAATAAAGTATAAAACACAGGGCCCACTCTCAGAAACTTTACAATTTATTGGGGGGGGAGGGTTGGAGAATACAAGAAACATATAATGAAAATTAAGAATACAAGCTAACACATGCTAAGTAATGATGAGAGACAATAAGTGCTAAAGGTACAGATGAGGGACAACATTTCCAGACATTATAAAATTCTAAAATGACCCATTGAATTTATTTTTATAGAATTAATGACTTCTTCAGCATAAGAAAGAGTATGGAGCATGGCCAAAAACCAAGAAGGAGAGTCTCCAATTCCAGAGCCCAGGCTTGTCAATTTTGATTCTTCAAAATGAATTTGATGGAAAAATCCAGCAAGACTCAAAAATCATATTCCCAAATTGAGCATTTTAGAGGTAATACATTTCAGGCCTTATTACGTCTTTGAAAGATGGAAGGTTGAAAAAGCAAAGTCATTAAAATTAAACAGCCTGACTATCCCTCCTACAAAGTGGGTGGTGAGTTATTGTAAATTCGCATACAGTCATTTGGCATCCTTCAGCAACTTTATGAGGGAAGGAAGTCTTACTCCCTCAGTATCAAGAGAAGCAACCCTCCACAGAACAGAAATGATGAATTGCCAAGGATGACAGAGGGGCTAGAGAGGCCTCTATGGACAGCAGACCTTTGCTAATCTTTTCATCATAGAATACAGGTCCTAACCCATTCACTCAGTAATTGTGTGATTGCCCACCGGGTTATTCCAACCTTCCCTAAACTTCATCTCCTCTCATTTCTACTTTTGAATTTTGAATTTTTTTCAGTGATCAAGCATTTATTTTCCTCCCTTCTACCTTGTCATGCAATAGAAAATGAAAACATTTGTAATGATTGTGTATCATCAAGTAAAACAAATTCGCATGTTGTCCATGTCCAAAAAATTCAGGTCTCATTCTGTATTTTGAGCCCACCTCTCTAACAGAAGAGAGAGTGTTCTTTATCATCAGTCCTCTGGATCATAATTGAACATTGTATTGATTAAAAGAACCATATCTTTTCAAGGCAAAAAAAATAAAATTTCCAGGGTTGGAAACTAAGCTGATAAATTTACAACTGCAAAAGTCCTGAGAGGTCATCTCCTCCACCTCTTTCAAATATATGAAGAAACAAAGGTCCAAAGAGGTTGAGTGACTTACCTAATGTCACACAGGTAGTAAGTGGAAAAAATAAAGATTGAAAAGTATGTTTTCCACTCCAAAGTCAGCTGTCTTCCCATGTGCCATGCTGAAAAACTGGACTCTGTCTGGATGGCTTGAAAATGGTGTCTGTATTCAATAGTAATCTTACTTCATGAGCAGCTAGATGCCATGAAAAAGGTTTCTTCCATTCCTTATGAGTTCAAATGCATTTGCCCTTACCTTAGCATCAAGCAAACTTCAAGGAATCTTGCTGAAACCAGCAAAGAACCTAGACCTCTAATGACAGAGAGACTCTTGTAACCCCTATGCCTTTTCTGTTTTGTCCTCGGTTCAGATAAGTAGACTTGAGCTGAAAGCACATTTAAATATCAATCAGCAACTCTGAAATACCGAGTCATCCTTAGACTGAACCTTTCCATTAATTTCCATGCTCACATGTGAAAGAAATGTATATTATGCCCCTAAGCACTCATTTTTTATTTAAATGACCTTAGGATCAAGTGTGTATGTGCACATGGTCCTGCCTGATAATAGAGGACAAAGGGCCGGTTATTATAGGCTAATAAATGCAAAGTGGGTACATGTTCAAAGGTCTTTACATTTTCAAAGTGCTTACAAACCTACCTACTTTAATCAGGCAGTAGATGTCAATATTTATCCTTCACAAACCTTCCTCCTCCTTGTCTTCCAAATAAGATCATTTTTCTGAAAGAAATTTTACTTCTCCAGTTAATTGTCCAGCTTATCTCGGGCACCACACCTGTCCTTTTTTATTTATTTTTTTTTGGTTGTCATTTCTAAATTGAGTCTTATGTTCTTTTGGCATTGGTCTGGTTCCCTTTCTGCATCTTTCATTCTTTCATGAATTCCTGTTTCTCCTGATTGACACTCAATCCAGCTCCCTTAATGTTTTCTCTCTACAAACACACACACACACACACACACTCACTCACACACACATATATATGGATGTAGATGTGTGTGTTTATTGTCTGGTAGAATGTAAGCATCTTGAGGTCTGGGATTGTTTCCAAGACACATGTAAGTAAGTTTCTTTTTTTGTTTTTGTTTTTTGGAGGAGGAAAGTCAGAGCAATTGGGGTTAAGTGACTTATCCAAGGTCACACGGAGTAAGTTTCTTAAGGACAAGAATTGCTTCATCTTTTATTTTTCTTTTTGGTCTTCAGCATTTAACATGGTACCCTGAACTTGGGGCAAAGATTACTACATGTTAGGGACTTAATAAATGCTTATTGGTTTATTGACTATTGAATAAACATAGCAGGCACTTTGGATCATAGACTGACAGCTATAGCCCAGTCCCTTTATTTTGCAAATAAAGAAATATATCCGTAGAGGGGAAGTGATTTGTACTGGTGGTTAAGAGACAGAGCCAGGCCTCCAAAGCAGGGCCTCTGATTCCAAATCCAGCATGCTTTTCAGTAAACCATGGAAACCTTATTAAGGAATAAACATGTGGTCAATTGAAATGTCTTATTGACAAGAAGTGGCATGAGAAGGAAAAAAAGAATGGTCTTTATTTTAGGGTAAAGGTTAAGGGGAAAAAATTCTTTAAAAATAATGACTTTAGGGGGCATCCAGGTAGCACAGCAAGTAAGAGCACCAGCTCCAGTGTCGGGATGACCTGGGTATCAAATCCCGGACTCAGATACTTAGCACCACACCCAGAAATAACTGGCTGTGTAACCTTGAGCAAGTTACTTAACCCCAATTGCTTTAAAAATAATAATAATGACTTTGGTGGGATTATTCTTGTATTATCTTAAATTAGAGATAAAGATTTCTTTTGCATTTGGTTACATACAAAAGTATATTGTCAAGAATGTACCAGATGTTCAGTCACTTCCTGGCAGGAAGGCAGGTAGGCAGGTACACATAGCTGGTATCTGGAAGAAACTGAGGAGTCTCTAGAATCTTCTTGTCCCTGAGCTCCACCTTAGTCAGTCAACTCAGGAGTGAAGACATTGACTAAAAGGACAGATGACTAACTCCCTTCTCTAGTGAGCTATGATTTTTGCAAACTCCCTGCTTATACAGCTGTTGTTCATTGCCTCTGGTTAAAAAGGCACACACACACACACACACACAAAGACTGATGGGACCTCTTCAAACAGCCAGGCCTTTGACCTGTGAGTTAATGTATGTCATTGCATTGGAAGTGCTTGAGGCAGCATTATGGTATGGCCCGGACTCTAGGGTGATGGACAGATAGATCAAAGTATTTATATGATATCACTTGTCTTTTCTTTGGTAGAATTTATATACAGTCCTCTGCAAAGAGAATAGGATGCCAAGGGGAATAAGGGGGAGAATCTCCCAGGCTCTGTCACTTCTGGGGGAGACATTGATTAGAATTCTTCAAGGGTCCCCCCAGATCAGGAGCTGAAAGCTTGCAGGTGTTTGGCATGACTTTATGCATGACTTAGTTTGTCTAGTACAAAATATGCCAATGCAAGAGAAGGTGACCATGCACATGAGGGCAGGTTTGGTCTAGTACTGTTTATCTGAATTATGTCAGTTGAGCTTGCTTCCCGAAATGGAAAAGGGGGAAGCCTATGGGCCAAGATGGTTGAACCTTTAATCAAGTGTTACCAAAAATCCTACTGTCATCTCCTTCTTCTCCACCCCTCACACCACACACACACACACACACACACACACACACACACACACACACACAC
>NW_027187341.1:12675878-12721616 GCF_028583685.1 Petaurus breviceps papuanus | reverse complement strand
CACACACACACACACACACACACACACACACACACACACACACACACACACCCCACTTATTTGAATTACTAATGATAGATCCAAAGGCCATCTATCTGCTGCTGGATGTTTTAGGGAGGGGTAAGGTTGGCCGTGAAAGTGGATAGAGTGTACATCTCCCTATATAACATGATTTTAGGAGCCCCAGAAAATTGGCTCCTCCCCTCAAAATGCCTCCTTCACTTGCTTTTCTGATTCCTGAAATTCTACTGTTAGAAAATCATTCTTCTGGCTTGATACTTTGTCCCCTGTGGAGTCAGGAAGACTCTGCTTTGTGAGTTCAAATTCAGCCTCAGATGCTTATTAGCCATGTGACCTTGGGCAAGTCACAACCCCAATTGCCCTGCCTTCCCCCTCCAAAAAGCAAATAATAATAATAACCCTGCCAGGTGTGTCATGATCATCTCATTTTGCAGATGAGGGAAAGTGAGGCTGAGATAGGTTTAGTCACTTGTCTAGGGGTCACATGGCCTGCAACGATTTGAGGCAAAATTTGAACTCAGACCTTTTTAAGCCTAAGTCCAGAGCCCTATCCACTGCACCACCATTTAAGGTGCCTCCTCACCTTAAATGCATTCATATGTTATTTTCTGAAACAAGCTTAAATAAAGGGGGAGGAGGGCCCAGGACACTAAAGAACTCAAAAAGCATGGGAAAAAGTTTTCTACCAAGGGAGGAATGGAAGGAAGGATTCACAAAGTAGAGACTGTCTAAGATGGAAAACAAACTTTTCCTTACATTACAATTTCACCTGGGGTTAACCTTAAGTATAAACTTGCTTTGAAGCAGAGAATGAGTCAGTCAGTTTTAGAGAATCAAAGATTCCTTGCTGGACCGGAAGGATATGGTGGAATTAATAATAGCCAGGAATTACATAGCGCCTTAAGGCTGGCAATGCCCTCTAGATAGATTATCTCATTTGATCCTTGCAACAACCCCATTTTAATGGAAACTGCAGGATTTGGGGGCAGAAGGTCTGGGGTTTGAATTTTTCCTCTTCTTTTCATTAATTGTGTGCCCTTGGTGAAGACATTTTGCCCATTTTGTCTCAGTTTTCTCATCTGTAAATGGCAAAGGATTGAATCACTTGAGGAATAAGGTCCCTTACAGCTATAATTTTCCAACTTTCCTATTTATTTCTTTCTTCATTGTTCTATCTCCCTATTCTACTTTTACATCATATCACAAAAAAAGCCCCCCCAAAAAAAGATTACATATGAAAGATCATTGGTAAGGAAAAAGTGCCCATTTACACCTTTTGGGGTAACAATGAACTAGAAACAAAGTAGAATCCCCTCAACTGAGGAATGGCTAAGCAAACTGTGGTACAGTAATGGAATATTATTGTACTGTAAGAAATGACAAACATGATCAATACAGAGAAGTATGGAAAGGTATCTATGAACTGATAGAGAGTGAAGCAAAGAGAGTCAGAAAAACAATATTTACAATAATTACAACAACATAAATGGGAAAATTGCAACCACAAAACTTTTGAAAGTGAGTATTGCAAAATTGCAAAGAACAAGCATGACTCCTAAGAAGATATATGAGATGACATTCCTGCCCCACTCCTTTTCAGAGGTGGAAGGTCTACAGGTTTTAATTAAATTTTAATTTAATAAATTATATTATATTAAATTATAAATTATATAAAATAATAAATTAATAAATATTGCATTTAACTTCAGACTTTTCAATTATACTGATTTTTTTCTTCCTCTTTAAAAAAAACACATCATTGTTATTTTCTCTGGAAGGGGGAGGAGCCATGCTGGGAGAGATTTTGGTGATATAAAAACAAAAAATATCAATATACTTTTTAATGATTTAGTTCCTGGATTAGCTGGGAACTCTAAGAACCTGAGCTGGCAATCATAATTTGGCAGATAGAGTGAAACAAAAGAGTTCCTGAAAAAGTGGGAAAATCCCAGAACCAAGCAGGAACTTGACCCACAGAACACTAGTACAGAGTAATTGTGTGCAGAAGCAACCTTGGCCCTTGACCTCCACTGGTCCTGGGAAATATGTGAAATGTGCAGGTCTGGGGAGACAGTTCTACTATTTAGTGACCCCATGTCCTGAGGGGACCTTCAATTCTAGGGTAGTAATATAAATGTGAAGGACTGAGCCAGTACCCAGGGGAGGTAGAAGGCCAGGAAAAAGAATTTTTGAGCTGTTTATGGACATAGTCCTTTCTGTTTTGTGGGATTTGGGGGGGGGGTATTAAATAAAACCCCTCCTATTTTCAATGTACTTTTAGTCTATGTTTTTACATGGACCTTTTTCCTTTTTGTCATGAACATGTAGACATGGGCCAGTATTACAATGTTCCCAAGACTGGGGGACAAAGAGACAAATTCCAATGTGGGTTGTAAACTAAAAGAGCATGATTAGTTACTGCCCACTCCCCCCAAAATTGATACCATACAGGAAGGATGCACAGTGAGAGATTCTGACCATTCATTTTTAATATTTTGTTTATTCCTTTTATTTTTCATATCAGTCATTTCATAATATACCCCTCTCACCTTATTGAGCTTTCTTGCAATAAGGAAAATCAATTCAGCAGAAGCAACTAAAAAGGACCATATTTGATTATGCACAAAACATCCTATTTCTCATCTCTCTACCAAGAGGAGGAGAAAATGTGTTTCATCATCTCTTCTCCAGGACCAAGCTTAGTCGTTGCAAATAATCTTACTGCTTTCTTTTCATGTTTTCATTTACATTAGTGCAACCATTGTATATATTGTTTTCTTTGTTCTTTATTGCGTATCACTTAAAACAAGTCTCACATTTCTCTGAATTCCTCATATTCAGTATTTCAGGCAATACAATAGTATGCCATTACATTTTCCCTAATCAATGGATACCCATTTTGTTTCCACATTTTTATTACCGTAATAAATGGTTCTACAAATATTTTTGTATATATAGGATTTTTCTTTCTATCTTAAAGGTACATACCCAGTAAAAGCACTGGGTCTGAGGATATGAAGAATTTAGTCACTTTTTCATATAATTTCAAATTGTCTTCCAGAAGAATCGAACTGGTTCATTACTCCACCAATAGTATATTAATGGGCTTGTCTTCTCACAGAAGCCAAAGCTGACAATTTCCATCTTTGTTATTTTTGTCAATTTTACAGGCATAACCCAGAATATCAGAATTGTCTAAACTTGTATTTCTTTTATTATTAGTGATTTTTCATATGGTGTATATTTTATATGGTGTATAATATATTTCATATAATTGTGTATATTTCTTCTTTTGAAAAATTGTTTATATCCTCTGACTATCTTTTGGGGAATGACTCTTGATGACTATAAGCTTTTGAAATATTTGTTAGTTGTTGAAAAATGGTTGCATTTCTTATACCCTAATCAAGATGTATTGCTTTCACATTCACCCTTGGTTTGCCCAAGGTCATATAGCTAGTCATTGGTAAAACTAGGAATAGAACTGAAACCTTCTGGCTCCTAGGTCAATGATTTTTACAATACGCTTCAATTTTTGTTTAGCTTCTTATTTGTCTTTTTTCAAAGTCCTTTATTTTCTATCCCTTCCAGGTGGATATGAAAAAGTAAAAGTGACAGTCCCAGAAGCCCAAGAATCTTACAACCTATTTTGGAAGATAAAACAAACACTTACATATCTAAGTCTTCTTTATACTTCCCCACTTATTACTTTACAATCCAGTGCTACTGGCCCTCCTTGCTGTTCTTTGAATAAGACTATCCACCTTCCAAATTCTTGCATTTTCATTGGAAATCTTCTAGCACTTAGAGTACCTGGCACATAGTAGATGCTGAAAAAAAATGCTTGACTGACAGCTGACTAACTGGAATTCTCTCCCTCCTCATAGGCCAACATCTTACACCATATAACAAGATTTGGTCAAAATGGGTACACAATTAGACATAAAGAGTGATACATAAGCAAATTAGAAGAGCAAGGAATAGTTTACCTGTCAGATCTATGGAGACAGGAAAAATTTATGACCAAACAAGAAATGGAGAACATTATGAAATGCAAAATGGATAATTTTGGTTACATTAAGTTAAAAGGTTTTGCACAAACAAAACCAATGCAACCAAGATCAAAAGGGAAGCAGAAATCTGGGAAACAATGTTTACAGCCAGTGTCTCTGATAAAGGTCTCTTTTTTAAAATACAGAGAGAACTGAGTCAAATCTATAAAAATACAAATCATTCCTGATTGATAAATGTTCAAAGGATATGAACAAGCAGTTTTCAGATGAGGAAATTAAAGCTATCTATGGTCATATTAAAAATGCTCCAAATCACTATTGATTAGAGAAATACAAATTAAAACAACTCTGAGGTACCACCTATCAGATTGTCTAACATGAGAAAACAGGAAAATGATAAGTGTTGGAGAAGATGTGAGAAAATTCAAACACTAATGGATTGTTGGTAGAGTCGTTAACTGATCTAACTATTCTGGAGAGCAATTTGGAACTATGCCCAAAGGGTGTATACCCTTTGATCCATTATTAGGTCTGTATCCCAAAGAGATCATAAAAAGATAAAGGGACCCAAATGTAAAGAAATATTTATATCAGCTCTTTTTGTGATGACAAAGAATTGGAAATTGAGGGGATGCCTATCAGTTGGGAAATGGTTGAGTAAGTTGTGGTATATAAATGCAATGGAATACTATTGTTCCATAAGAAATGATGAATAGGCAGATTTCAGAAAAATCTGGAGACTTACATGAACTGATGCTGAGTTAAGCGAGCAGAACCAGAATACTGTATACCATAACAGCAACATTGTGCAATAACCAACTCTGATAGACTTAGCTCTTCTCAGCAGTGCAATGATCTAAGACAATTCCAAAAGACTCATGATGGAAAATGCTATCTCCTTCCAGGGAAAGAACTATGGAGTCTGAATACAGATTGAAACATACTATTTTTTCTTTTTTTTCTTTCTCGTGGTTTTTTCCTTTTGCTCTATTTCTTCTTGCACAACATGACTAACGTGGAGACATGTTTGATAGGATTGTACATGTATAGCCTATATCAGATTGTATGCTGTCTTGGGGAGTGGAGAGGAGAAGGAGAAGGAAAAATTTAGAACTCAAAATCTTATAAAAGTGAAAGCTGAAAACTAAAATTAAATAAATTATTTTTTAAAAGACAAGGAATATTTAAACAAAATTAAAAGATTGAATTTTTCTTTAAAAAAAAATGCTTGTTGGGGTGGCTAGGTGGCACAGTGAATAGAGCACTGACTGACCCTGGAGTCAGGCGAACCTGATTTCAAATTCGTCCTCAGACACTTAACACACACACACACACACACACACACACACACACACACACAAACTAGCTGTGTGACCTTGGGTAAGTCACTTAACCCCAATTGCCCTACCTTCCCCCCTCCAAAAAGCCCCCCAGAAATGCTTGTTGCCCGGTTGTTAACTAAACAAGACAAGGATGAATGTAATAATAAAGGGAATATAAAGCCCAAGAGATACCCCAAGAAGTGTATAAATATCTGCTGAGTAGAACAGACTGAATATTAAGAGTTCAGAGGAACTATAGGACTAGTGGAGGTTAGTGGTATAATAAGTCAAAATAAGGAAGCAACCAGAACATGGACCTTACTGGTGACTATACAACATGAGAATCAATTTGGCATGAAGAAGATGTGTGCATGATAGCTGACTTTAAGGTCTTATGGAAAATGGACTAGACTTGTTTTCTTTGCTCTACGCACGAGACAAAGCTAAAAGCAATAGAAGAAATTTTTAGAGGATCATATTTTGGCTCAATTTGTGAAAATTTTCTAACAACCAGAGCCACTCCAAGATGTAGATGGTTATCTCAAAAAGAGATCAGATGACCACTTGGGGGATATGATAGGAATGATTCTTTTGTGGGCATGGGGTTTACTAGATGACCTCCCACATTTCTTCCAAATCTGAGAGTCTATGAAGTTGCTCTAGGGAGATCTCATTAGACAGACTGTCCTGACCAGTAGAAATTAATTGCCCACTGTAAAAAATAAAGGGGGGGGGGAGTTACATATTATCCATGACATCCATAGATACAGATGCAATCCTTCATTTTCAGGACCCTCTCCAAAAGATTATATTCCATCTCTGCTCTCTTCCTTAACAGTAATGACTCCTCTGCTTTTGTCATTGTTCAAATCCTTTTTTCTTTCTTTCTTTCCCTTCCTTCCTTCCTTTTTTTCCCTTTTTCATAATGGAACCCCAGACATTGTAATAGATCAAAATGAGAGGGGGAAGCAGCTTCATCTGAAACCCAAACTATGCCACTACCCAGGCCCCACTTTAAACAGTAGAGCATGTTTTGCTGAACTACGTGGAACTACACAACAACCACTACAAGACTCATTAAGAAAGAAATTCAAACCAACATTACATAAAATCCCAGAAAAATCAGACTCGTTTTGCTCAGTGATGAGCCTGGCACCATGTTCTCTATATTGCAGCTCAATTTTCGTTTATGTAGATGACTATACAAAAAGGCAGATTACAGGAGGTTGTAACTCCTTTAACTATCTCATATTTATTTTGCAAAATGGATGTCCAGTAAGGCTAAGAGCATAGATCTAAAGGAAATACACTGATAATTTTAAAAATATGATTAAATATTTTAGTTTCAATGGTGAATGATAAAGTTACCACTTTTTTTTAAAAGATGAAATTACCTTTACTTTATAGTCATCAATACTAAGGAACTTAAGACTGATTCATCCTAAGCATAGCAAGTTTTATGTGTAGGTGGAAAACAACATTAACATAAACAGGAGCAGATTTCTTTTGGACAGCACTGTTTTTAATTATAAAATAATGGCTCGACCCATGGACATTCCCATAGAGTAAACTACACAGCATAGGAAACTTTGAGAAATGTAACCACTGGTAAAGTAAAACTTGTACTTACAGCACCAATCCCCAGGAGATTCTGGTTTTACCACATATGTTTTGCAATTTACAAACAGTAATAGGTCATTCATTCACTCATTCATTCAACAAATATTCATTGAGTATTTACTATGGATACTGTGAGTTATTATGGCAGCTAGCAGGAATAGGACAAGGGTCCCCTGTCCTCTTGGAGAATATGTTCTAATTTATTTCTTTATTATTTCCCCAAATATTTAAGATATGTTAGCTCTTAAAGATTGTTTTTTAATTAAAGGAAAAAGTTATCCATTCCATAACTATTGTTTCTTTTAATATTGTTACATTTTTAAAATACAGAAACATTTATTACAAAGATTTATTTTGCAACAAAGTAAATCACATGGTCATACTGTAGGAAAAAGGAAGAAGGAAAAGATTAAACATCAACAAAAAAAAGAAGAAAACGTTCAAAGCAACATATTGTAGTCTCAGTGAAAGTTCATCAGTGACTAATACCAAAGTACCAACTTGGTGATGGCATACTTAATAATGACTTGTAAGTCTTAGAAAAGAAAATGCAAAATTTCTTTATTTTTTTCTAAAGACTTTGTACTTTACTAAAAGTCTACTTAAAAGTAAGTCAGACTGTTTAATAAAACAGAAACTTTGCCATTTTGCTCTTCATATGTTGCATTGCACTCACTAGATTTAAGACTCTAATAATCCAAGGTTACAGAGTCAATTTAATTCAGTTGCAGGAGTAAAATTCAGATATGTCTCTCCCGTGTTCGTTTCTAGCTCCTAGTTTATATAATTCAGCTATTTGCATATGAAGACTACTTTCATCATGTGTTGCATCTTTATGTAAAGATGGTTATAAGCTGTACTGTAACTATATCTGTGGCTTAAAGGCTAGTTCATTATATAAAGTACTACATAAATGTAATATATCTTATCTATTCTATAATGTGGTAATAATAAAATATACATGCTCTCCCAAGTTCAACCAAAATATCCATGGCAAGAAAGTACTAGATGAGTATCAAAACTTTCTACATATCTCTCAAACCCTTACCATCAATAGTATTATTAGCAACAATTATGTAATAGGACTGTCAAGTTTAAGTCTTTAGCCTTGCCTACTTTGAGTTAATAAAGAAAAATATGAAAACCACAAAGTAAATCCAAAGAATATCGCCCACTTCCATATTTTAGCTAGCATCTTTTTAATTTTCTCTTCACTTGAACAATACCTTGAATTTGCATTTGAATCAACTTAAATCTATACAAAGAACTCTCAAATTCAGAATCCACCATCCTCTACCTAAAATGTTGGGGTTCAAGAAGCAATGTCCTTGAATTAATCTTTGAGGGTAGGTATTAGTGCCAATAGAGGGATTGGGAGGGAAGTGTGGAACTAGAAATCCTCTCTCTACCTGGCTGCACTCTAGAAAAGGTGCACGAGGAAAGGTGAACAGCAACCTTTGAATTCAGTTCCTATAGATGGGTCACTCCACTGCTAGAGGGCTCTTTTTTGAGCTGGTCAGTCTACTTTTTTATAAAGCTCCAAGGGATGTGAATAATCCTTTCCATCAAAAGTTCCCTATGTTTTGTCAGTTGCCTTCATTAATGGCCAATACCAAATATCCCAACTGACTGAGGAATTTCTGCAGACCTTGGAGGATTGTAGGAAAACTCAGTAACTCTTTTTTTTTTTTTACAAATAAATGACTAAAAAATCATTTATTAAGCATCCATTATGAAAAAGGCACCATCCTAAGTGTTAGGAATACAAATGCAAAAAAATATATAGTCCCTTCACTAGGGTCTTTTTTTTTTCTAGACTGAGTATCCCTCTCTCTTCCAGATTGTGAGTACAATGTCCATTCATGAACTAAACCCCACCACTGAACGATAGGGTTTCTCACCTGTGCCAGCTCGCCCCTCCTTAGGCAGCTAGACACCCCAATCCTTGTGTGCGCCATTCTCCAGTAGAGAGGAAGGAGTGGATGTATTTAAAATATTAGTGCTAAAATTAGTACAGATAACCCATTGGCTTTTAGCCCTAATGCAGCTCAGAATTCCCAGACTCAAGCAAGTCACCAGTGTCAACCTCTCTTGCCAGAAGGCCTATAGACATTAGGCACCACACTTGGAGTAGGCTCTTACATTCTAACAGGGGCAACACATGTAGGGGAGCAGTAGTTAGGGAAGTGTGTTTTAGTCTGGGAGTTCATAGGGATGGTGAATGGGTCATACACTAATAGATTAATAGGCTCTTTCCAGAAATAATGACAGTGTTGATTTGATTATTTCTCTCAGAGCAAGATATGGAGAGAGGGGAGGAAGAAATAAGTCCTCATCTTAGAGATGAGGAAACTGAAGCCCAGAGACTTACCCAAGGTCACTTCACTAATAAGTAGTATAACTGACCTTTGAACACCTTCCTCCTGATACTGCACCCAAAATAATTTCCTAACAGAAAGGGGAATAATTTCATTCTACATAACAGTTTCCTTTTTAACAGGCAACATGGAGTAGAACGTAGAGGGTTGGTTCCCAATTCAAGAAGACCTGACTTCATGTCCTGCCTTAGACACATCTTGGTTGTTTGACATTAGACAAGACTCAGTGTCTCCAGAGCAGACCATGAATTGCCAAGATGGAGTTGAAGTCCATTGAAAGAGGAAGAGGCTCACTCAGTGTTCTCTAATTAATGAAATTGCAGGTCCAATTTTTAAAAATCCTTTTAATTTCAGTTCCTAAGTTAGCAGCATAGGTAAGAATAAAAAAACCATGTTGGTATTCTCTCAGTGCCAAGTATTTGCAATCCTGGTCACTTTGGATCACTGTCTTACATTTCTCAGAATCACAGAAGTTCAGTGAGCAGGACCCTTCCAGTTATTGCCCTTGGAGAAAGGTCTTATGAGTTGAAACATACAGAACAGGAATTCGAGTGCTGTAGAAAAATCACCACATTTGCTGATATCATCTTTTTTGCAACTGTCACGGTCTGTGAATTTTTAGAGTCATCATTTCTCTTGCCACATTTTGCCCTTCTAGGTCTTGCTCATTTTTTCCAAAGATTCTCATCCCTCTACAACTTAAAATCACAACCTTCCACAAAGGTATAATTCCACGGATTTCAGGGGAGCTAATGACTCCGACTAGACTGCTTAATGAGCAGCATTGAGATGAAAGACTGTCCCTTAGCTATGAAGATGATATTAGTGACCTGTGATCAGTAGTTTTATGAACCTTGAAATTTTATCTCAGTAATAGTAAATACTAATGAGTTCACTGAGTTATGGATGTACCTTTACCTAGTCCCTCTTGTGACCAATGGCATACAAATAAATGTAAGATTCTATCATGGTTTGGGAGTACAGGCTGTAGCCTTGAATGAAAATTTATTTTTATGCCCATTGTACTCCCCAGACACCATTTCTATGCTAGGCTGCCTGCTCTTCAGCCATTGTCCATATTTCTTCTCCACTAGAATGCTGGATTCTGCCATTGGACTGCCAAGTTCTGATAAGTAAACTTTTGCCTTATGTGTTATCTTTGCTCATTAGGATGTTAGCTTCTTGAGGGAAAGACTGTTTTGCTTGTTTATATTTCTATCCCCAACACTTTAGCACAGTGCAAAGCACCTAGTGAATGCTTAATACAATTTTTCCCTATATGTGTATAAACATATATATATATACACACATATACATAAGCAATACATATATGTATCTATACACACTGTGTGTATGCCTATATAAACATGTCTGCATATACATACATGTAAATGATACATATTATGTGAGCATGCATACACATATGCATATATATCCATGTGTGTTTATATATTCATGTATATGAAAGCTGAGGACTGGGAAGGTTAAATTTTGGTGTTTTTCCTGGGTCTTTTAGTAGAATACAACCTCAATGGAGTCAAGAGAGCTATATCATAACCAAAAAGAAATAACATGATCTCAGGATAATGATAAATTATAAAACAAAATAAAAAATAAAATGAAATAAATTATAAAAAAAAAGCAAGGCATTAGGGAAGCAGTGGCCACTACATCAAGATTATTGTGTTTAGTTCTGGGCACCATATTTTAGACTCATCTAGGTCATGCAGTAGATAAAGAACCCTGCACTTGGAGTTAAGACAGTTTGAGTTTAAATCTAGCCTTCAGACATATACTAATTATAAGACTCTGGGCAAGTCACTTAACTGCTTTCTGCCTTAGTTTCCCCATGTGTAAAATGGAAGTAATAATAGCACCTATTTCCCAGGGTTAGTTTGAAGATCAAATGAGATAACATTTGTAAAGTGCTTTGCAAACATTAAAGTATTATATAAATGCTAGCTATTATTATGAAGGACATCGATAAGTCAGAGGACATTCAGAGGAGAATGACAGGATGGTGACGGGCTTTGGTGATTCTGTATATGGACTGGCTGAAGGAACTGGATTTTACTCAGTAGTCAAGAGGAGCTAGGGAGGGCATAATAAATCTATGAAAGGATATTATACAGAAGACGCATTAGGCTTGTTTCTGATTGACCCTAGAGCTCAGAACTAGAAACAAGGGATAGAATTTGCAGACACATTTAGGCAAAACGTTAGTAGGAAAATACTAACTATTAGGCCTGATCAAAAAGACTACCTAGAGAGGTGGTGAGCTCCTACTCACTAGAGGTCTATGGAATGAAATCTCAGGATCCATCAATTGGAGTGGCATAGAAGACATTCTTGTTCTGATGTGGGTTGGAGCCCATTCTGGAGAAAAGTTTGGAACCATGCCCAAAGAGCTATAAAACTGTGTCCTGGTAATACAGTAGCATTCCTGGGTCTGTATTCCAAAGGATCAAAGGAAAGGGAAAAGGACCTGCATGCTCAAAATTATTTATAACTGCTCTTCTTCTGGTGGCAAAGGACTGGAAATTAAGGAGGTGTCCATCGACTGGAGAATGGCTAAACAAGTTACAGTATATGATTGTGGTGGAATACTATTTATTGTGCTATAAGAAACGATGAGGATGCTTTAAAAAAAACCTGGGAAGACATGTATACTGATGCAAAGTGAAGTGAGCAGAAACGGGAGAACAATGTATATAGTAAGAGCATTATTGTAATAATGATCAAATGTGAAAGGCTTAACTAATCTGATTGATACAATGATCCAAGACAACTCCAAAGGACTCAGGACAATAAATTCTATCCATCTACCAAGAGGGAACTGATGAACTCCGAGTGCAGAGCTGAATGAATCATACTTTTTTTTAAACTTTCTTTTTGTTTCTTGATTATTATTATTGATTATTTTTTGCAACATGGCTCACATGGAAATATGTTTTGCATGACTTCACACATACAATTGATATCATGTTGTTTGGATTCTCAATGTGTGGAGGAGGGGCAGGAAGGAGAGAGAGAATATGGAACTAAAAAATTTATATGAATAGTTCAAAAATGAAATAAAAATTCAAAATAAAAGCAAAACAAATGGGTTAGACTAGCTGACCTCTGAGTTCCCTTCCAATTCTGGAATGCTACAATTTTGTGATCTATCAAGGGTCATACTGGTTATTGGCTGCCCAAGACTAGAATTCTGGTTTTCTGGCTCCCAATCCAGTGCATTTTCTGTGACAATAAATTGTTTCTACCTACCAAACTTCCTCTCTCTTTAAACCATAACTCTGAAGTCAGAGGAGAGTGGTTCACTTCCCATATCTGTTAATACTTGGGTGACTTTGTGTGAGTTACTTAACTTCTCTGGGCCTTGATTTCATTATCTGTAAAATGAAAAGATTAGGCCAGACCTCTAAGTTTCTTCCAGCTCTAAATATACGATCCTAAATCTTCAGTTAAGTTTCCAACACCCTTATCACTTATAAAAATCATAAATATTGTTCGGTCAACAAATGCATAGAGACAGAACAATAGCACAAGTACCAGGTAACAAGGGCCTGAACTAGGGTGTTGGTAATGTGGATAAAAAGGAATGGATTTGAGAGATTATGAAAGAAAAATGAGATAGGAGTGGAGAAAGTTAAGGATGGCTGAGTTTTTAAAATGAGGTGACCCAAAGGTGACTGAAATAGAGAAATTTGGCAGAGGGAATGGTGACATTGAGATTGAGATGAATGTGGGCCATCTAGATGGAGCTTAGAGAGAAACCATGTCTGGCAATTGTTATTTCATTTCCTCAGACCTCTGCTTGAGTCTGTGAAGTTAATGGAGTTAGGTTATCTTTAAGGTCCCTAGAACCTCACTATTCTGTGACTGTGTGATGCAGACTAGTAGTCATAGTTAGGGCAACTAGGTAACACAGTAGATAGGACCCTGGACTTGAAATCAGGAAGACTCATCTTCATGAGTTCAAATCTAGCCTCAGACACTTGCTAGCTGTGTGACCCTGGGCAAGTCACTTAACCTGGTTTGCCTCAGTTTCTATGTAAAAACGAGCTAGAGAAGAACATGAATAACCACTTTACCACTTTTCTTTTCTTTTCTTTTTTTGCCTTTTGGAGGGCAATTGGGATTAAGTAACTTGCCCAAGGTTACACGGCTAGTATTTTTTGTGTGGGTGTTAAGTGTCTCAGGCCGGAACCGAACTCGGGTCCTCCCGATTCCAGGGCCGGCGCTTTACTCACTGAGCCACCTAGCTGCCCCCACACCACTTTTCTTTATCAAGAAAACCTTCAATGGGGTCATGAAGAGTCAGACATGACTGAAATGACACAATCAAAGCAGTCATCTATATTAAGATGAAAATAGAGTACAACAAATTTCTAAGGAAAAAAAATATAGAAAAAAGAGCCAATTGGCAAGGGTTGATCCCTCAGTTATGCTTAAGTTTCAGTGTACAGGAGGACAAAATGGTACCAGTGGATTAAAAAAAAGGGGGAAGGAAGGAGAAGAGGTAAATGATACAAGTGTAAAGTAAGAGGACCTGAGCTTGAGTCCTTTCTCTGCTATTTACTACGTGTGTGATCTCAAACAATCACTTTATATCTCTCAGTCTTAGTTTTCTTGTCTATAAAATGAGGCAATGGGACTAAATAGTTCCCATGATCCTTTCCCATTCTATGTCTATGCTCCTAATATCATACAAGTAGTTCAAAAATTAAGAAAACTAAAGCATGGTCCTTCATGAAAGTCAAAGAAGGAGTTTCAAAAAGAGAGAGATGATTGGCATTGTTGAATCACATAATTGTAGAGGTAGAAGTAGCCTCATTGGTCATAGGGGTAAGAAGTTCCCAAACTTATTTGGTCTACCTCCCCCTTTTAAAAAAAACAATTACTCAGGGGCAGCTAGGTGGTGCAGTGAATAGAGCACAATTGGAGTCAAGAGGACCTGAGTTCAAATGCAGCCTCAGACACTTAACACAAAAAAACTAGCTATGTGACCTTGGGCAAGTCACTTAACCCCAATTGCCCTACCTTCCTGCCTCCACAAATGCAAAAAAAAAATTACTCAGTGCCCCCCGAGAAGCTACTTTAACCCTTGAAATTTTTTTTTAATTTGTAATTTTTTTTAAAAAGATACATCTTAAGTTTAATAATTTATTGTAAATTTGTGGAGTTTTTCCTGCATTGAAATTTTGATGATGCATACTGCATCATGTAACCATATAGTATAGTATTGTAAACAAGTCATTACATACACACATTCCTTCCCATGCATGCTGGACTTCGTGACAATGTGGGACATACTCACCTGCCAAGACTTACTTGTTAGGACCTGTCAGTGGACTTGACCCCTGATGGGTTATAAGTTGCATTTTGTGTGTTTATTAGGAAAATAATGTAATCACTATAACTTTAACTCTGTTACAAAATAGATGAAACATATATGAATGGTTTTTCAAAATTTTCTTTTCTTTTTTCCTTATGCTTCCAATACCCCCTTATTTTTATTTAACACTCTCCATTGCATGGGAGGTTACTACCGTACTGCTCCCCAAATCATTCCAGTACCCCCATGGGGTTGTATTACCCATTTTTGGAACCTATGCCTAGGTCAACCTTTACTTAGGTTCCATTTGTGACATTCTCAACAAGTGGGTCCTGGGTGATATCCAACGACAGATTGGATTTTGGTGATATCCAATGACAGATGACCCAGGGAAGCTTTTTCAATAATGAGATAGTCCTAATTATCAGGAAGATATTCCTTTTGTTGAATTGAATGCTGCAAAGTGGTTCAAGTAAAATAAAAACTGAGATAATTATGTTATGTTTGAAAATAGGAAGTCATAAGTGACATTAGAGGGAGCAAAGTCATTACAAGAATCAGGGCAGAAGTCAAATTACTATGAAACAAAGGAGTGAGTGGATGGTAAGGAAAGGGGAGTATAGATTACAGCAAAACTACTCAGAATGTAAAGGAGTGTTTGAAATTGTTATACACAGAATATTTCCCTTTTTAGGAAAACAATTCTGCTTACTTTAAAATAACAGTGGTTATCCTGGTACAAATTTGGTTTAAACCCTTAAGACTAGTAAGGGAAATAAGAAAGCATATTTTATTGATACTACATTCTTAATCTCAAAGTTGACCAAGAGGCAAATGCATATACCACAAATGCAAGTAACATTTTCCAACAAGTAAAAGCATCCTTGTGGCCTACCTTCACTAATCTTCATTTTCACTTGACCTCCATCTTCATAGCCTATAGCAGGGGGCAATTCAATCACCGAGGTGGAAGAAATAAGCTGTGAAAGCACTTTAAAAAGTATGTGGTGCTAGTCTGTGTAAGGGCCATTCCTAATTTAAAAGGGCTTGTGTAAATGTAGGGTGAGGGAACTCATAAGTCATTTTCCACAAAAACAATACTATAAATGATGTCTAGTCCAGGTTAGCCCATTTAATGAATATTATTTTATTACTACTTCAAGCCTATATAGAGAAAACAAAATTATAACTAACATATAATGCTATAAGGTCTATAAGTTCTTTACTAACACTATCTCATGATATGAGTTAGTTACCTAATATTATTATCTTTATTTTCAAGGTGAGGATTATTGTTGGAAATATAACTTACTTGTGCCCACTATCAATCAATCAATCAATCAATCAACAAATATTTGTTAAGCACTAACTAGGCACTGTGCTATTCTCTGGGAATAGAAGTACAAAGAATGAAATAATTTTACTGGCAGTGAATTTACATTCTAATAGGGGAGGCAACAAGTACATATAAAAATGTATACAACATAATCATAAAATTAACTGTACATATACAAATATACATATGCACATGTGTGTATATACATACACATATATCATATACATACATATATACATATATATGAAACTGAGGCAGACAGAGGTTAAATGACTTGCCCCCAACTAAAGCTAGTTGAATGTCTGATTTGAAACTAAATATTTTGAACTCATCTTCTGGAACCCTGATTCAGGGCTCTTTATCCATTGCACAACGCAGAAGAAAGAAAAACATTCTCTGCCCCTTCTGGCATTCAGAAATAGCCCTAGAAAAACTTTCAAAATTAGGAAAGTGTGGCTTTAACATCTTTATCTTCCTGCATCCTTTTTGTACATTCTCTGCTGCTTCCCAATTCCTTCCCCCTAAAATTTGGATTCAGTCAAACGGATCTAGAAAACCACATCTGGCCTCAAGGGCACAGGTTCCCCACCCCTGCCCTAAACTCTCCAGCTAACATGGACCATGCATGCAGTGTTTTAGAAACCAGGCCTGCTTAACACATCAAAGCATCCCATGCTCCAAAATTACCTCCCCTGTTCCTATTGAAAACTTCCATTTTCTCAATGAAGTTTATTTCTGCTAGCTGTTAAAGTGAAAATAGTCTAAGAAAATGGATGACGGTCTCAGACCCTTCCAGATATTGGTGTTTTTAAAGGGGAAGCTTGTTAATCCAAAAGTATCCCTGATCGACAAAAAGAAAAGATCAGACACTATAAAAATCACTTGCTATCTCTGTGACATGGATCAAGTAACTTAGACTGTCCAAACTTCAGTTTCCTCATCTCTAAAACATAGTTAATAATACTTGCACTAACTAAGAAGAGTCTTTGTCTTTGTAAAGTTCGGAGTGCTATGAAATGAAAAGCTAATGTAATATAGTCAAAGTGAGGTGAAAAACTTCATTCAGTTTATCAAATAATCGGATCATAGCTCAAGTTTGAAGATATCAGAGATTTAGGGCCAGAGGAGACTTCAGAGTTTTGATTTTACAGAAGAGGGAATTGAAGAAGAGACAAATTAAATGACCTGCCCAGGATTATAGGAGGTATTCAGGGGCAGAGAGGGGATTCAGATTTAGGTCTCAGACCTCTAAATTCATCACTCTTTCCACCCCACCATACTACCTCCTTTCTTTTTGAGCTGGGAGTTAACCGAAGAGGCACACCAGCCTTCCCATGAAGTTGGCTTCCAGATCAATTCCCCTATGATCCTTCCCTTCAGAATTCAGAATATCTTCCAAATTCACAGATTTTCTCAAAGTGCCAAGGCTATTTACAGTCATCTTCATGACAGCTGTGTAAACAGGGTCCGTAGCAGGGTAGGCATCTGGGTGGGGGAGCAGAGGCTTGGTCCATAACTTGGGGCAGCCTACATAATTTGATCATCAAGAGTTTCCAACTGGAGCTATAGGGGATGCTCACTTCCAAGTTCCAACATGTTTCCTAGTCCAAATAACTTTCCATGACTTCGGTGGCTTAGCCTTGTGACCTCATTACTGGGTGAAGGAGGATGGAATTATTTAAGTGACCCAGACACAGTGTATACCACTCCTTCAAGATCTTCACACACTTAGTGATTACCTTTCAGTTCCATTTTTACTATCAATACTACATCTCTGGGGGGATCAAAAGGTCCAAACCACAGACTAAGTTCCTTCTTAGAGTTCCTTCTTTAGTACAGTACAACTGAATGTTAAATGATTTGCCCAATTATTATACAGGTACTAAGTAGCAGAGGTTGGTTTTTTCTACTATACAACTTGATAGGTAGGAACCCCAGAAATTATCTAGTTCAACAACCACTTCAACTGAAGGATTTTTTTTTGCTTTTTTTTTTTTGGAGGGCAATTGGGGTTAAGTGACTTGCCCAAAGTCACATGGCTAGTAACTGTGTCGAGTGTCTGAGGCCAAATCTGAACTCAGGTCCTCCTGACTCCAGGGCCGGTGCTCTATTCACTGCACCACCTAGCCACCCCTAACCTAAGGATTTAAATATCTTCAGCAACATCATGGACACAGATGAGGAGCTCCCTCACTACCAAGGTAGCTCCCTCCTTTATTGGATAGTTCTAATAGTCTGAAATGTTTTTCCTTAGGTTTAGCCAAAATTTACTTTCTTATCATTTCCACCCATTCCTCCTAGTTCTGCCCTCTAGAGCTCAGGGAAAGAAGTCTGGCCCCTAACCCATGTGGAAAAAATAAAACCTTTCAAATATTTGAAAAGAACTATTTTCCCCTCTCCCTGCCTTGTGCCCCCCCAAATTTTCTCCAAGCATTACCTCAGAGCTTGTCATTTTGTTTGAGATGGAGGAATTGGAATTCTGAAATGTTAGGAGAGTGAGCTATCTGGGCCGTCTGGAAGAGACTGGGTGTTCTGGAGTCAAGTAAATGGCTGGCAGCCTTATCAAAACCACTGGCAGCAGCTGCTGTCTTCCTGCCTCCGAGATCAACCTCTCTTGCCTTCCTGATTGTGATAACAGCACAATTATTCTACCAAGATGTTCATCTGGGGCTGGTGATTTTAATTCACATCTGCTAATCATCTGCTCACTTATTTTTGGTTAACTAAAGTTAACTAAATTAATCAAAAATTAGTTAATTTAACCAAAAAGTAACCACAAAAGAGGTTTTAGTTTTGGTTAACTACTTTGGGGTTTTGCTTAACCATTTTTATTCCAACTTTCCCAGTGTTATGTCAAGATTTTTTTTTTAATTTTGGTAGAAACACACACACACACAACATCTCATCTATTATGTATTGGAACAAACAACTATTTCTGTATCTGGAATAAGAGGACCTATGTCTGGTACCAGGCTTTGTCACACTGAGGTTCCCTCTTTGCCATATGATACATGGCACAGTAAAAATGTGTCCTTTTTTAATGGGGATGGGAGTCAGGGCAACTTATCTATAGGGACAGGAAGAGGCAGTTGCTGCCAATGGTCTTAACTAAAGCACCCTCCTCTCTTCCACAAGTCACTCAACCTTCGTGGGTCTCAATTTTCTCATTTACAAAATGAGAAGGATCATTCTAGGATGACTTCTTAATACTTTGTTCTGCTCTAAATGTGTGGGTGCCATAGTGGAGAGAATAATGCCTTAGAGCAAGGAAGATGAGAGTTTAAATTTAGCCTCAGGCACTTAACCGGCCATGACCTTTGCCAAGTCACTGAGTCTCCCAGCCTCAGTTTCCTCATCTGTAAATGATGATAATAGTATCTATCTTACAGGATTGTTGATTAGATTAAATGAAACAATATTTATAAAGTACTTTACAAACTTTAGGTATTGCTAGTTTATGAAATGCTTTACATATATTATCTCATTTGAGTCTTATAACCATCCTATGAGACAGATGCTATTATTATCCTCATTTCGTATAAGAAGAAACTGAGGAAGACAAAGGTTAAGTGACTTCTACAGGGTCACACAACTAGCAAGTGTGAGAGGTAGAATTTTTTTACATTTAATTTTTATTTTTTTCAATTATATGTAAACAAAATTTTTTTAACATTAAAAAAATTAAGTTGTGAAGTAGAATCTGAACCTAGGTCTTCTGCTATTAAGTCTAGTATCCTACCCACTACCCACCTACCCACCTCTCATAAAAAAAATACTTGTAGTATTTAATTTAATGGGTCATCATGACAATCAAATGAAAACACTTAGCAAACAAAGTGTTGTATAGATGCCAGTTATTATTATTAATTTGGAAATTAAACTTGAATCAAAAATCTTCTGTGCCTGAAATAACTGGAAAAAATCTACCTAGTGTGGATCCATCAGTATGATCAGCGAAGGGGAAGGACTTCCTTAAAGATAGATCACATAGTAACTTAGATGGAGGTCAGAATCCAGAGTCATTTCCTTCGAGTCTGACCCCCTGACTGCATGAGATCTGGGTGAATTCTGTGTGGCCCCATCGTCCCAGATGAGACCCATGCAGCACGTGTACCATTTTGTAACTCGGTCAGGAGATAGCCTACGACCAGGGACTTAGGTCAGAGAGTTGTGTAATGCTGTCCCATAATGGCAGTGGAGGTAAATTTTGAAACCATAAAAAATATGTAAACATGGTCTGACCCTGACTTGGGTTCATAATGAAAGTTGAGTTGCTTTTCAGAGAATGGTCTTACAAGTCATACCAAGAGAATTTGTTATTCCTGTTCACCAAACAATTCTTCTAGGACAGAGTTGCCCCTTGAACTGCAAATGGTTTTCAAAGCCTAACAAAACATTCCACAGTTAGACTAAATGTGGCTCAAACTTCCTCCTTGGGCACCTGGCCTAGTTTCTCATAGGGTGGTCTTTATGGAAAAAAAAAAGAACAAAAAAGAACAGCTTTCAATGTAAAACTATAATAAATAGAATCACAGAGTAGGAAAGGGCCTCATAAGTCATTTAGTCCAAAGCCCCACCAAACGAGTGGTCTTCTTTACAAAATCCTGTACATATGGGATCCATAGAGACATAGGATAAGGGTAAACAGGGACTTGTCCCACAGGGCCAACATCAGGGATGTGATGCTCTTCCTCACTATGGTAACTGTCCATCCACAGGAGTGAAAGGAAGGACAGATTGGTTCCAGTCTAAGGAACAGGTGGCACCAAGGCCTGTTAGAGAAATGGAGCTTCTCTAGACCAAATGTGACCATGGGCAATGCTCCTAAGCTTCCCAAGAGTGAGTAGAGGGTGAAGGGTCCTCTAGGCTACTTTCCACCTGTGAGGAATTGTATCAGGAACCTTGCTTCTACAGGAAGGGAGGATGCTTCTCAATCTACTCATAAGGAGAGATCTCTTCTGGAATCCCACAGTACAACACTCTTTTTGAAGGATGGGAGAAGAGAGGACCATTGTGGGGAAAAAATTAACATTTTTGAAGATAATTATAGTCTACCCAAAAATGTGCTTTTATTCTTAGATAATATAATTCTGTACTGCTTCCTAATTATTCTTTTGACTGTATTTTTTGAATGTAGAATCTTTTTTTAAAATTTGCTCAAGTTTGTATAACAAAGGGGAAAAAAGCATTAATAGGTTCACTGTGGATTATATATTAACTACCAACAGGTTCTGAGATCATTATTCAGTTAAATTCTATTCAATAAGTATTTATAAAATTCCTATTATACAGTAGGCTGTGGGGTACAAAGTCTTGTTCTTAGCTGATAGCATGTTTTTTTTATAACTTTTCCCATCAATGTGGCAGAATTGTTGAATTTTAAAGAGGAAAAAACTCAAAAGATTATCTCTAGGCCATGGGCAAAGGGAAAGCACGGCTCCTAAATATCCTAGGGGTGAGTAGAAGATGAAGGCACAGTTCTCTAGATTACTAGAACAAATTCCTCATATAACAAATGAGGAAGCTGAGGCCTAGAGAGGTGAAGGGCTTGTCCAAAGTACTGGTGGCATCATAGGATTAGAGATTTGCAGTTAGAAGGGACCTTAGAGTTCTTTTAGTGATTTGCCAAAGGTCAGACAGTAGTGACATCCTCTGACTTCAATTTTAGTGGTCTTTCCAAAGCACCCAGCTTTTAGATTATTGAAATTGTGATTTTAGATTATTGCACTAATGGTATTTTTATGTTAAACACATTGTATAAAATTCCTTTTCCCTCAAAGAGAAATTTTTTAATATAGTTAGTGAAGTAACCATTCTGTTTCCTATTCTCTATATAGATCTATTTTTTTTTAGCTTTACCAAAAGAATGTGTTTATGAAATACATAGGGGAAAAACATCTAGGTGGAGAAAAAATACAATTATCTGATGTCTTCTCCAGATGAGATGAGGTTCACATCCAGAAGTTTTGGGACATCGAAGCAAGAGGCTTAATTTTTCAGTTTTGATCTGAAGGTTTGGTTTTGTGGACACATGCCCAAAGTATGCCAAGTAGATGAGCCCAATGCAAAAAAAATCTTATAGACCTCTTTGCTTCACTGATTTATTTCCCTAATTAAAACCAGTAATTACCTACAGTGTAAGTAACTGAAGGAAAACAAATTAAGAAATGTTCTAACATATGGTTTTGTCGATTGCTATTTAGCACTTTTGTCAGGTACAAGACAGGTCTAGCTGAAGAATAAACTTATTTGTCTAATCAAAAAACAGGAGGGAAGGAAGAAGGGATGGAGGGGGAAGTAGAGGAGGGGGGAGGGAGAGAGAGAAACAGAGAGAGAGAGGGAGAGAGAGAGAGGGGGGAAGGGGGGAGGGAGGGGAAGAGAGAGAGAGAGAGAGAGAGAGAGAGAGGGGGAGAGAGAGAGAGAGAGAGAGAGAGAGAGAGAGAGAAATACAAAATGAGCAAGAGAGAGGGAGGAGGGAGAGACAGAGAGTGAGAAAGAGACAGAGAGAGACAAAGACAGAGAGAGGTGGTGAGAGACAGAGAGAAAGAAAGACAGAGAGAGACAGAGACAAAGAGTAGCAAAAAGGTCCTGTACAGCATGAAGATGCCCTATTATAGGCCAGCACAAAGGGATGTCTCCACTCTCACTATTCTGAACTTATAGAATCATCCCTAGTACCTAGGAAATACTCTAGTTTCTCTCCATGAAGTTGTCAGTGGACATGCCCAATATCCTCCATAGTGAACTACAATCAAAGATCTAAACAAAGTCTCACCATTCTGTAGGCTCATAAGGTAAATCAGGGAAGCCTACTGATCATTAAAAATGAAATTATATACCCCACCTTGTGTAAGCTGAAAAGACTGATTTTCAGCTAATAGTTCTTAGAAGAAACTACCAACTGATTCAGTTATTAACTACAAGGCCAAAGTCAACCAATTCTATTGTTCAAAATCTGGAAACTAAAGGAGTGTCCATCAGCTGGATAAAGATGGAACAAATTATGGCACCTGAATGTATTAGAATAAAATGGAGTCATAAATAATAAAATAAATTATTTCAGTGAAACCCAGGAAGACTAATATGAACCGAAGTAGGGTAAATGAGCAGAACCAGGAGAACAATTTATGTAATAATAACATTTTAAAAACAAATAACTTTGAAAGATTTTAGAACTCTGATTAATGCAATGGCCAACATGATGAAGCACACTGCCCATCTCCTGACAGAAGAGCGATGTTTCAGGAAACAGAATGACAAATAGATTTGTTCAGTCATGTCCAATTCTTCATGAGCCCATGAACCATACTGTCCATGGGGGTTTTCTGGGGGAAAAGATAGGAGTGATTTGTCATGTCCTTCCCCAGTGGATTAAGGCAAACAGAGATTGTAACTTGCCCAGGGTCACACAGCTAGTAAGTGCCTGTGGCCAAATTTGAACACAGGTCTTCCTGATTCTAGGTCCAGTATTTTATCCACTTTAGACAGACAGATAAGATGATAGATGATACATAAATAGAAGAATATGTGACAGAAGACAAATGATAGATGGTAGATATGGATATTTTTATATATAATCATGTATATATAGTACATTTATATATAAATATACATGTTACATACAAATATGCATATAATACACACATCTGGATGTAGTCATTGCAATAATTTGTTTTGCATGATTGCATATTTGTTATATGGATTTTGTTTTTCTCAATGGCAGGGTGGAAGAGGGGAGGAAAAAAGATTTTTGTCCATTAAAAAAAAAGCAAAATTTATTCAAAAAATAAAAAGAAAGGACATTAGAGGTCATCTAGTTGAAATAGTTCAACTCTCTCACCTGGAATATAAGGAGTTCAGACTAAACCAAGGCATCTTATAGTCATTCTGACATATATCTTGCCACTGGACTCAGACGATTCTGGAGGAGAGAGTGGGTCTGCTGGCTTTGCACAGCTCTGCCTCCCTTAAATCCAATTCACTTGCAAATCAAGGCATCACCCTCCTGATATCACTGGTCCTCTTAGAGAATGAAGGACAAACAAGGCATCTTAAACCTTTTTGTGTCATAGACCCCTTTGGCATTCTGGTAAAGACAATGGACCCCTCCTCAGAATGATGTTTTTAAATGAAGAAAATACAATATGTAGAATGGCAAAGGGAATAAATGAACTTGAAATACAGGAATCAATTTTTTTTTTAAATTAAGTTAACATAGCCTCAGGTTAAGAGGACATCAGAGGATTTCTGAGGTCCTCTTCAGCCCTGTATACAGAGCTCAATAAGGATAATGGAATTATTATATGGGTCCAGATCATGGATCCATTTATACTAAAACCCTAAGGCCTTATTGAGACGTGGATATGACATGAGACTATGACAACAGACTACAAGCTTGGATATGTCCAATCATGTTGGAAAAGCTCCTGTGGGAAGACCAGCAGAAGACTGCTGAACACTGTGTTCAGAGAGGCTCATCGCCAGTTTGGCTCCAGAATGATGGATTTTTCACCCATAGCAACTCATAAAGGCAATCCATCAGGCTGAGGAATAAGGTGTCAACTTGTGGATAGCAGGAGACACAGGATATGGATGAAGCTGTAGGTGATTTCACTGGTAGAATGACTTCAAATGAAGGAACCCACTCTGCCAGTGTAAGCTGGCACCTTCTCTGCCAAGTATGGTCAGAGAGCTGCCTAGAGCACTGAGAGTTTAAATGATTTGCCCAGCCCCACATAGCCAGTATATGTTAGATATGAACCCAGGACTTCCTGGCTCTGAAGCCAGCTTTCTATCCACCATGTCCTGCTGCCTCTCCAGTCAAGTCCAGGAGGCTCAACACCAACAGAAAATCACAGATTCGTGAAATCCATATTGCAAATGTAATCTAGATTCCCTTCTGATTCTTCTCCTATTAAACTATTTAGGTCATACATACTCCAAAGATATTACTTATGAGAGCCAGATATTTTAATGATTCTCTTGTGGACAACATCTCGGAAACATCCTACAGATGAAGTAACAGTAACCATACTTCAGGGGGAAAAAAGCTAACCAAACAATCTTGTATTATGGTAACAGATCACATCTTATTGGGTTTTTTCCCCTAAAGAAAAAAGCCAGAAGGATTCTATTCTGGCTTTTGTGACTTTAGACTTAGATATCATTTTCCATGTCACTCCCCTCCCACCTCCTTCAGTAAACTTTCAACCAAATGAGAGGGGAGGGAACATTTGGATAACCTACATTTCCCCCAAGGTCCTACAGGACAGGCAGTGACCAGATGTGTTTAGCTGACAGCCCATGTGAATTTCCTTCAAAAATAAATACTGACCTAGAACTTCCTTTTGGGGTAAATGAGGTCAGGAAATGTTACCAGATTTCACTTTACTACATATGTAATTTTGTAATTTCCATCACATTTTCTTCTCTTCATGGAGTTAAACAGAATCCAAGATAATATCTGATGCTCTCTATTATTATTTTTTTAGCATAACTGAGCCTGGGCCTGTGCTGGTAAAGTCTAAATCTATGAAGCAGACTCTCCCACTGCAATTGGGCTCTCCAAGAAGCGGCAGAAACCACAGACCAAAGGATAGTCTCTACATGTGCATGATGTGGGAAAGGATATTTGTTGACCATATATCATTCTTTTTTAATGAGACCAGAGGCAGTAACATGTCTGAATAGAACCCCAGAAATAGTTATAGAGACATAAAATATAAGTAACTAAAACTGGGAACAGCCTCCAGCCCCAACGCCTCCAAGTGGGTCGATGCCTTAAATGCTTAGCTTGACTCACCAATTCAACTCAACAAATATTTCTTAAATGCCTACTGTATAAAGAGAACCATGTAGACCTTAAGGGGGTGTTATACCTACATAAATAAAAAAGCAAACAAATAAATAAATACAGTGCAAAATATCCTGTATATAATCGTAGGTACAGAAGTAGGATTTAATGCAGTCAAGGACATAGGTGTGTTTTGAAGAATAATCTGTTAAATTTGGGAGAGTTAATGGAATTGGTAAGGAAGAACACATAGAGAAAGAATAGAATAGGGCCAAGGAGAGAACCTTGAGAAACACCCACCTTAAAGTGTCAGGGAAATGATGGGAAGGGGTAGATAGGTGGTACAGTGAATATAGTACCAACCCTAGAGTCAGGAGGATCTGAGTTCAAATTTGACCTCAGACACTTGACACATTTACTAGCTGTGTGACTTTTAGAAAGTCACTTAACCCCAATTGCCTTCCCTTTCCCCCTCCAAAAAAGTGATGGGAAGAGAGCATTGGAGACAGAGATGAAGCAGATAAAGAAGTGTGGGTCAGGAAGTAGACTGAGAATGAATGATTTCTGCTCTGAAGCTGAGAGGAAAGAGAATCCAGAAGGAGCATGGGACCAATAGCATTAAATAATGCGAGAGAGCAAGGAAGAGGAGGTCTATAAAATGAAAAAATGACATTAAATAACACAAGGAAGATGAAGCCTGTAAAAGATTGGAGATAATAAAAGTAAAGAACTTCACAAACCACAAAATATTATTGAAATGGTAGTTATTGTTCTTATAAGGTTGTCATTGAGGACCTTTAAGAAAGCAGTTTTAATAGAATTAGGAAGACAGAGACTAGACTGCAAAGGGTTGAGGAGAATGGGGATGGGTGCTGAGTAAAGACCTTGATTGGAAATAAACTTTTCAAAAAATTTAGCAGTGGATGGTAGGAAAGAGGTGGAGTCATAACTGGATGGGGTAGTAGAATCAAGGGAAGACCTTTTTTGGGAGAGAGCCAAGAGAAAGTACACACAATAAGGATGCATGGAAGGAAAGGGAAGACAAGATTGCTAGAGCAATGGATAAGGCAGGACAGAATGGGGTCATTCTGGACATTAGGAGAGGAATTATTCTCATCAAAGAATAGGGAGATCTTTTCCACTGGTCTTTTTTTTTACTTATTTATTTATTAGTTTGTTTTTCATTTTCAACATTCATTTCCACAAGATTTTGAGTTATAATTTTTCTCCCTGTCTTTTCCCTACCCCCACCCCAAGATAGAGAGCCTCCTGAATGAATACCCCTTCCCCCAATCCGTTCTCTCTTATATCCTCCCCCATGCCTCCTAACTTTCCAGTAGGGCAAGATGGATTTCTACACCCCAGTGCCTGTATATCTTATTTCCCAGTTGTATGTAAAAACATTTTTTTTAATTTTTAAAATTTTAAAACTTTGATTTCCCGATTCTTTCTATTCTTCCCTCCTCACCCAACCCCACTGGGAAGACAAGCAATTCAATATTGGTTGTACATTTGTAGTTATGCAAAATGTTTCCATAGTAGTTACATTGTAAAAGACTAACTATATTTCCCTCCATCCTATCCTGCCCCCCACTTATTCTATTTTCTACTTTGACCCTATCCCTTTTCAAAAGTGTTTGCTTCTAACTACTCTTCTCCCAATCTGCCCTCCCTTCTATCACCCCTCCTCTTATCGCCTTCCCCCTTGCTTTCCTGTAGGGTAAGATACCCAATTAAATGTGTATGTTATTCCCTCCTTAAACCAAATTCAATGAAAGTAGGTCCCATTCCCTTTCTCCTTTCTGCTCTTCCCCTCCATTGTAACAGTTTTCTCTCCTCTGATCTTAAGGAAGAAAAAATTATGATGCTGAGAAGTGCAGAAAGGTAGTTGAAGGTTTTCCCTTCTGATGCCCTCTGTTCTTCTCAGGGAAGTGAGATTCTAACAAGGATGCTAAAATAAATTATCTGAGGGTGAAGGAATAAACATTTATATAGTACCTACTATGTGCCGGCCACTATGCTAAGCACTTTACAAAAATTATTTCATTTGATTCTCACAACAACCCTGGGAGGTAGGTGCTATTATTAGCCCCATTTTCCAGTTGAGGAAACTGAGGCAAACAGAGGTTAAGTAATTCACTTGGGATCACTTAGTAAGGATCTGAGGCCAGATTCAAACTCAAATCTTCCTGACTCCTGACCCAGTGAGCCAACTAGCCTGATGGTGGATGATAAGCATTCATTTTAGGACTTGAAGAAAGAAAAGGTTTGGAACACTCCATGTGGAGAACGAGATAGGGAGTCAGTAAAACGGAGTAGCGTTGTTGAGCACCAGTGAGACCCTAGCTAACCTTATGCTCCATAAATTTACAGTACGTAAAATCAGCTCAATTTTGGAACTTTCTCCAGAAGTATTTAGCAGCCTAAAGCAGCAGGGAATGAGAGTGGAGGAATCATCATTGTGGTTATAGACCTGATTTTCAAACCCACCTGCACATATCAAGAGAAGTAATCATCAGTATTGTCCTCAAAATTAAGGACGAACACATCAAAAGGAAGTGCTTGGATCATAGTGACCACTCAATAAATTGCTTGTTAAATGAGTGAATGAATGAATTGAAGTGGTTGTTCAGATAATTTAAAAGTAAATAAAATTTTATCTCAATGACCTAATACTTTAGCTGAAATTCTTGATAATTGCTCCGGTTCTCTAATTCATGCTGGAGACATGTTAGACTCACGTAGACTAGACTAAGTGAAAATGATTTACAACATCATGATGAAAATCACTTTCTCTTGTTTTTGTGCCACAGTTGCTGGGTTTTTTCCCTTTCTTTGCAGAGTAAATGTTTTCTAGCAAAGTTAAATGTAAAACTAATTTCTATCAGGTGAATGCCCTGTTCTCATGACCATATATTATCTTCTATTCTGATTCTCTATTTTAGTGTGGAGATTGCTTTGAGATCTCAAAGGTTATGCTAGATTTTCATGAGCTGTGGCAGGTCCTAGCAAGCTAAAAACTTGAAGGATGGGCTCAATGACTGACTGAATATTTGGTGACTAAGTACCTGCCAAGCTAAATTCTAGGCAATTGGGACATCATCACCAGGAGGTTGAATTCCATCCACTAAGCTGTTGCAGAAGACTTTCTACAGTAATACAGAGTAAACAAAAGGATTCTCTTTTTAAGCTGAAGTGCTAACTAATATCTGAACCCTGGGCCAGCAAAATTATTAATATCTGCTCAGCAAGGTAGTGAGTGATCTTGGCTTGAACCCAACTAGCCAATGGTATCCCTATAACTGTAATAACTGCCTGGAGACCAACTTGACTCTCTAGGTTATATACCTAAGAGCAAACTGAATAAAAAAGGACTGTCCTTAATTGATTGGCTCATGGAAGCCTCTATTTTAATTGAGCCAGTGATATAAAAACATTCATCTACACAAGGGTTCTTGAAATGAGATCCTTGAACCTAGGGTTTAAATATATATTTCTGTATTAACATTACATATAATAATTCCATAATAAATTCTATAACAAATTTAATATTATGTTTTATTATATATAATATGATATATAGTTATATGTCTACATAGTTATATTATTTATATGTATATATAACACTATATGATGTTATATATTAACCTGAAATAGAATGATATCTAGAGATATGTATCTATATCTACATATATAGATAGATGCATATATCTATATGTATAAGTATATATAGATATATATGCATCTATCTATATACATGTATCTAGATATCATTCTATTTCAGCTTAGTTGATTTTCCTATGTAGTTTTGCTTTGTGCATTTACATTTATTTCTTCCACTTTGATGGAGTTAGGGGTGTGGTATGTGATCTGAAAAATTTATGTAAAATTTTTTGGTCCTCCCTTCATACCAGAGAAGAAGTCTGACTTTTTTTCCTTTTCTTTTATGGGGTATTTACAGTGCCTTATTATAAAATTTGGGTTAAATATTTAGTCATAGGCTCTGTGTCATCTGCTGGCTTTTACATGTTGTCTAGAGTTTCCACAAAACTGCCCAAAATTTCCCATTTTAATTTCTTCTTCTGACCCAAGATATCAAAACCATGATGGGGAAAGTTGCCATGTGGAAAGGATAACTGTGCAAACATTATTTTGAGATGGACTCTGAAGATTTCACCAGACTGCCAAAGGGCTTCATGATACAAAAACCATCCAGAACTCCTGCCCCATAAACAACTTCTTTTCAGGGTGGAAGTCAAGGTTTCCCCTTCTGCTAGAAACAGGAGCTTATCCCCATTCAATAAATGTTCTTGCCACCACCCCGTCCTGGTGCTCCCAGAATTTGAACCCAAGTACTCCATGGGCTGCAAGTACAGAGAGTGATTTTGGTCTGTGAAGGAGGAATAAGAATCCACAGTCCCTAAGCAAGCACAGTTGTGAAGAATTGAAATATTCCATTACCAAAATACATTCCCATAGAAGATTCCTCCCAATAGAGTGAGTTGAATGTTTCTGTAAGGAAAAGCTCATGGTAGTGGTCAGGCCTCTGGCATTCTGAGTGTTGTAACACTGAGATATTTTGTAAACCCTTTCAGAGCTTTGCAACACTTTCACTACCTCCCCTGCCCTCCAGCATTACTTCCTCTCCCCCCTCCCCTTTCTTTCTCAGACCACAGGAATTTCTCCCTTATTTAGGAAGCTCCTGAATTCCTACTAAAAGTTCCTGGAACTTAGTTTCCCTCTTCCTTCTTCTTTTGCTAGGTACTGGCAGTGTTTAATAGTGCTGGACTACAAGTCATAATACACTTAACACCCATTAAACAAAAAGTTGACCAGTAGGTGTTTTGCTGAATCCACCAAAGTCTTTGGTTTCTTGGGTTAGAGATGAAGGACACTCTTGCCATCTTGACTGGTGCTTTACTAGTACATGTTTATGAATACTGGATGTCTATGTTGTTGTTCATCCATTCTCAAAGAGAACCAATGATATCACAAAGGGGATATCTTGACTTGAGTATGAATTAGATTTAAGTGCGACACAGCTTTGCAAAGCCTTACTGTCTCCTCCAGAGTCATTAAAGTCCAGTGGCCAGACAAAAGTCAAGACGACTGGCTATGGCCTAGATGTCTGTGTAAACTATTGTATTCTCCACAGAGAAGTATTTTGTTTCTTGCATTATAAGATTTTATATGCTCCCGAATCATTTTAAAAATGCCTTTTGCCACACTATTAAAAACTCTATGATAATCAAAGCCCACTTTTTGTGCCTCAGTTTCCTTAATTGTAAAATAAGGAAGTTGGTCTATATTCCCTCTAAAGTCCCTTCTGCTCAATCACAAACAAAAACACTTAACTGTCTAATATGTGCCATGACAAAAAGACTAAAGTGAAAACAGTCATTCACCCAAGGAGTCTATCTGATGGAGGCAAGATGTACCAGGACATGCAAAACATATACTGATGTATGCATGTATAAAATACATATGTATAAAAGAAATATGGTGATTTTGAAGAGAAGGCACTGACAGCCAGTGACATCTAGAAAGTTCTCAGGTAGTAGGTGACCTTTGAGCTAAACCTTAAAGAAAACTAGAAGCAAAAATGAGGAGGGAGTACATTTCAGACATCAAGGTAAGACAGTGCAAAGTGATGAAGGCGGGAGATGTTAGCGCTATACAGAAGGAACATCATGAAGGAGAGTTTGGTTGGACTACAGTAGGCATGCATGAAGTATTCTGAAAAACCAAGTAGTATCATGCCTTACCAATCTGAGAAGTTTCAAAGAATCACAGAACCTTAAAATCATGAGCCTTGGAGTTCATCCAGTCCAGGTGTCCACACCATAGAGTTCCAATACTTGCTATCATTTCATTTTTGGACAATTCTTATTACTAGGAATTTCTTCTTTATAGTGAGACAGAACTCATCTCCCTGTACTATTGTTTCTGCACAGGAAAAATGAAATCCTTCTTCAACCTGACAACCTTCAAGTATTTAAAGGAAACTACCAGCTTCCCCTAAGATCATGCTAAGTCTTTTCTCCTCTAAACATCCCCAGTTCCTTGACCTTTGCCCAACCCTTCTCCATGCTGGTCTTCTATGTCTAGTTTAAAATGTGAGGCTCAGGACAGAACACGATGCTCCTCTTGGGATCTGATAATACAGAATACAGTGGAACAATTGATCTTTTGGGGAAGGGGAAGAGAAAGGAAGGAGAGACTCTACGCAAATTCTACCCCTGTTATTCATATTGACTCTGTGACCCTGGGCAAGTCACTTCTCCAAGTCCTATGCAAATTTCAAAGACTGAAAATTGTAAAAACATGTGTTGATCTGCTTTGGCAGAAGTTTCCTCCTTAGGCACCAATAAAATATACAAATAAATAATATACCAATAAATGATATACCAATAAAATCACAGGTCTAGTCTAAAAAAAGAAAATACTTCTGTTAATTCTGCCTGGTTGATGCCCCACTATTAGGGTATATTGAAGACTTAAATGCTTTTCACAAGAACTGCTGTAGAACAGCACTTCCCCATCTGGTACTTGTGCTAATCATTTTTTTAAAAACTAAATACTGGATATTTTTCATTTAAAGGGGACAGGGAGGAGGAGCTGTCATTTAGCCAACATCTCTCTACTTTGTTCGCAAAGATATCAATTCTGTCAAGTGGTCACCCGATCCCAGTCCTATCATTTACTACTATATAACTGTGGTTGTCATTTAACCTCTCTAGGCCTCAATATCTTCATTTGTAAATTTCAGTTCTTATTATTATTTCTATGTTCTTATGAATCATGTAATGTTGAGGGAATATTAAGGATTTCACCAAAATGTGCTGTCATTGTGTTAAATAATGAAGGAAAGAACCCATCTTCTGATGAAAAAGTTCTCATCCCTCCCTTCACCACTGAGTGTTCTACTGAAGACCCAAAATATGTACAGTTTTCAAACAGAGGTAATAATAAAAAGCTCACTGTTTTTTTTAAAGAGTATGGCCTCCAAAAATCAAAATAAAGGAGAGGTTGGGCAATTTTCAGGGAACTGAGGATATTGTATACAAGCAATCCAAATAATTCAGGTCACTCACTTCATCTCCGGTGGGTAGCTAGGTGGTTCAGCAGATAGCATGTCAGGCTTGGAGTCAGGAAGACTCATTTTCCTGAGCTCAAATCTGGCCTTAGACACTTCCTAGCTGTGTGACCCTGGGCAAGTCACTTAACCCTGTTTACATCAGTTCCTCATCTGTAAGAGGAGCTGGAGAAGAAAATGGCAAAACACTCCAGTACCTTTGCCAAGGAAACCCCAAATATCATGACGAGTCAGACACAACAGAATAGCAACAAACTTCATTTTCTACATTGTTCAGATTATCTGGGCAACTTAGCCTTTCACTTTACTTTGACTCTTTAAAAGATCATAGATTTAGAACTGGAAGGGCCCTCAACGATAATTGTTTTTACAGTTGAGGAAACTGAGACCTAGAGAGTTTTATGTGACTAGCCCAAGATCGCATAGGTAGTTAATGACAGAGACAGGATTTGAATCCACATGCTCTGACCCCAGTGTTCTTTCTAATACACTATATTTCTGCTAAAGAAGTTCATTCCATGGGGAGACTAGGTGGCACAGTGAATAGAGCACCAGTCCTAGAGTCAGGAGGACCTGAGTTCAAATCCCACCTCACACACTTAACACTTAGTAGCCTTGTGACCTTGGGCAAGTCACTTAATCCCAATTGCCCTGCCCTCCCCCCCTCCAAAAAAGCACAAAATAAAATAAAATAGTGGGTAATCTTCTGGCAACAAATGAACAAATTATAAGGATGGACATGCTACTTGCCACAATGGTATTTATGTAGGATCAAGAGTTTTTCCCAATCCCTTTTCATTCTACTGCTTTCCCTCTGTTGATCACCTTCAATTTATCTCATATACATCCTCTTTGCACATACCCATTCATCTGCTGTCTTCCCCACTGGACTAGCTCTTCAAAGCAAGGACTGCCTTGTCATTCTTTGTAGTACTGAGCACAGTAACTGTCAGAGAGAAGTCAGTTAGTAATTATTTGTTGAGTGACTGACTAACCTAAAGGAAAAGTACTCACCCTTGGGTGAACTCTCTGTGGAGGCTTTGTGGGAGGTCATGATTCCCATATGATGAGGTGCGTATAAATTGTTATTTGCACAGTTGGAGAGAGTTCTCATGTCAATGAGATCACAAATGTGGTACAGTAGAAGTTGTACTTCCATGAAAATATTAGTTTATAATTTAGTTAATATTTAATTCATTTCAATCAATTATGAAGATAGCATCATATAGCAGAGAGAACACTGATCCTGGGATCATAGAACCTAAGTTTGAATAGTGGATTTGCCACTGATTACCTATATAACTTGAGCAAGTCACTCTGGGCCTCGGTTTCCCCACTTGTAAAACTAGGGGACTGGACTAGATGACCCATAAAGTCCTTACCCTCTCTAAATCCAGGATGCCTATCTCTATGCCATCTATGGAAATCTATGGATTTCAGCTAGGAGAGACTGAAAGAGGGAAGAGAAAGACAAAAATGATCTACTTCCTACTCCCTTGCATTTGCTCAGGATGGACATGCCAGTGTACATTCAACCAAGTCCAAAGTTGGTAGGAAAAGACAGACTCAGTCTTGGGAAGCTTTAAACATGATGAAAAGAGCAGGGAGAAATCTGAAGTATAAGGTAGAGTCTATGATAGCTGCCAAGGTACCTCCTTTTCATTCCCTTTAAAAGTACCTTCCAGGGCTAGGGTTAAGTCAGAGTCCCCTAAGAGCAGCATGTTTTCACATGACTAATGCATTGCTATGGGTACGGCTGTGAAACCTATGACTTCCCTCCAGTGAAGCCCTTCCCTCACCACAATTGCACAAAAATACAAATGTAATCTGTAAACAAGCCAACTTGACACAGAACATGTATTTAGAGATTCCAGCCCCACAAAGCACTAAGAAGCGCGATCTACCATATCCCCAGTGTCAGGGAACTAATGCCTTTGTCTGGCGGTAGGACAATATGCTCCCGAGCAGCAGCCAGTGGGCATAATTTGGCAGTACTCCACGGGGCCAAATTTTATTCTTGGTGGTGCTGGGCAGAATGCCAGGCATCACCCTCTCTGGTGAAACGACAGGGCAAGGTGCCCTAGGGTCTCCAGACAAAAACATCTGTAGGAGTCACTGAGTTGTTGGTCGCCTGAGTTCACCCACATGGAAACACAGAGAGTAAACTCCTCTGCCATTTCCAGGATGTGTCCCCATGACTGGGAGTCACCACTTCAGGCTCCAAAACCTAAGCACAGGGTCAGCCAGCATGGAAATAGCCAAGTGGGAAAAAAGCTTTAAGTCAGCAGGAGGCGGGATGCAATATTAATAATAATAGCTAGCATCTGTGGACCAGTCTGAGGCTTGCAAAACACACTGCAAATTTGAATGAGCCTGAGAGCCAAGGACTGACTCATGATGGGGCAGGAAAATCAGTGACAGAGGGTTTTTCTATCACTGACTGAAAAGTGAAGAAATATAATTGAGTATAGCTATAGCTGTAACTTTAGATAGATTATGTATACATCTATATACAGACACACACATAGAAATAGATAATATGAGTTCTTCACTTGTATGTTATATATACTATATGTCTGTGACAAATTCTTCCCTTTTCAATAAGTGTGTGTGTGTGTATATATATATATATACACATAACTGATACGACATATGTTCACATATTTTGTAAAGACACCAAATAGACTGGGTTTTTTATATTAGTCACAGTTATACAACTTGAATTCATATATATATTTTGTAAAGGCACCAAACAGACTGATTTTTTTCATATAAGTCATATATAATGTTCATGTAAGTCATATTATATGTATGTATGCATGCATGCATGCATGTATATATGTATAGGCTTTCTGCCCCTGATTGAAAAGTGAAGAACTTTGAGTATAGCTTTAGCTATAGATAGATGTATGTATACATCTATACACAGATGTATACATCTACATAAAAATATACAAATAGAGATAGATATATAACCTGAGTTCTTCACATGTATGTTATATATGCTATATATCTGTGACAAATTCTTCACTTTTCAATCAGTGGTAGAAAAAAGAATACATATACACACATATGTGTGGGGGGCGCACATACACACAGAACTGATATGACTGATAGGAATGCACATATTTTGTAAAGTCACCAAATAGGCTTTTTTATATTAATCACAGTCATAAAACTTGAATTCATACATAGTTTGTAAAGACACCAAACAGACTGATTTTTCACATCAGTCATAGTTATATGAGTTCGTATCAGTCATAGGTATACTGTTCATATGAGTTATACATGTGTATACATGTATTGTGCATGTATGTATATGCTTTTCTGCCCCTGATTGAAAAGTTAAGAATTCAAATCATAGTTATAGATACGGATAGATAGTATACACACATGTGTGTATATATACACGTTTACACATAAGTGTATACATGCATGTGTACATATATACACATGTATCTTTATTTACACCTGTTTATATGTGTATATATGCAAACTGAAGAACGCGTCATATATCTCTGTGTGTATACACATATACACACCGTATATATACATATACACACATATGTACATGCACATATACAGTAGAACCTTGGTTTATGAGTAACCTGATTTACTTATGTTTTGCTGGAAGAGGAAAAAAAATTCACAAAATTTGTCTTGCAGGACGAACAAAAATTTGCAGTACAAACATCATGTTTGGACTTGAACGGCTCACGAAGGGATGACACTCAACTAGGGCGATGGTTGGTTTTTTTTGTTTTTTTTTCTTTGTCTGTCAAAGGAACCTCAGGTTCCTTGCCTACTTGCCTACTTGACCTCATTCGGCACTGACCCTTCTTGAAGGCAGCATCGTTGGCTCTTAACAGTACCATCCCAAGTGTATTCGCTGTGTTTGCATACATGCAATAGTACTTTGTGTAAAAGTGTATAGTAATGACTGTGATCTACAACACTATTTGTGACAATGGAGACACGTAGCCAGGAGCTGATGGATGGATCTACAGGAGGAGCGACAGCGAGAGGTTGCAGAGGATATCTCATCTGAGAAGGAAGTCGAAAGGTCAGAGGAATCCCTCACATCAAGTGAGATTAGGGAGGTTTGTCAGATGTGGGAAAAAGTGCCAAATGTTGTTGAAAAACATCACCCAAATAAGGCTGTAGCAATGAGAGTCACGGATATTTTTAATGCTAATGCAATGTCACATTCCCAAGACATTCTGAAAACGCGTCAAAAACAAGTGTCGTTGGATAGATTCCTAGTCAGAAGGGAACATAAAGAAAAAAATCAGAGAATCAAAACATGAAAGTGATTCTAAAAACTTAAAAAATAAGTGAAGGCAGTAGTGTTAGTCTTACTTTTAGTGAAAGTAGCATAAGAGAGAACACTCCCGACATTGAAAGCCCGATGTTCTCATGGAAGGAGACTCTCCTTCCAAGAAATAACCCTTCCTCTTCCTCCCTCTCCTCTCTCTCACGCCAGCCATGACTCTTCTCAAAGGTAAAGAGCAGGGTACTTTGTTTTATTTTCAGTCTATATTGTATACTAATCATTACTATTGTATTTCAGGTGCATTAAGGACGAAAAACTTGGTTAGAATATAAATAATTATTTTTATATGAGTATTTGGGGGGATGTGGTACTGATCATCTGACTTTACATTATTTCCTATGGGAAAATTCGCTTTGCAATATGAACAAATTGCATGATGAACAGAATCTCAGAATGAATTAAATTTATAAATGGGGTTTTATTGTATACATATACAATACATTTATATATGTATTGTGTGTATATATATATATATATAGTAAAGACACCAAATAAACTAATTTTCCCCTCCTACTGAATAGACAGGCCTCTTTTTCTATAGATAATCTTTAGACTCTATGACTCTACTTTTTTTTGTGAATTGGAAAAAGACCTACTTGTCTATAGCAGAGTGGTTGATGGGAACTAAGTAAAAAAAAAATCAAGTGTTACCTAAAGGAAGTCATTTACCTTTAGCAGAAGAAATGTAAAAAAAAAAAAAAATGGAACCAAAAAAAACTCCACATGGAGCCAAACACATTAAACATTTTTCCCAACAAGAACTTAAGATGATGTCTATAAATAATAATAGTTCATATTTATATAATATCTTTAAGTTAACAAAGTGCTGCGTACATATATTGTCTCATATGATCTTCATAAGAACTTTGAGAGGTAGGTGCTATTAGTATCTCCATTTTACAGATAAGAAAACTAAAACTTAGACAGGCTAAGTGAATTACCTGGGGTTATATAAGTAGTAAATTGCTTTCTTTTGTTTGTTTGTTTGTTTAATTTTCATTCATTTTGAACTTAAATGTAAAATGAGAAAAAAAGAACATTTCCACATACGTGGCATACCATAAAAAGAGGATTCAATACAAAACCATGAATTTCCATTTCACACTGTTTACTTTAAAAAAAACTATGTAATAAAAACAACATATAATTTTCAAAGCTATCCTTACTTTTCTGTGCTTCCTTCTAAATTTTCTTTTGTTCTCTGCTCTGCACTTTTTTTTTCTCCTCCCTCCCCACCCTGCCCTGGAGAAGGCTACCATTAGACACAAATATATCAACACACACATACATATATAGTAAAACCATACTCTGTGTATGTATGTATATATACATATGTGTGTGTATATATATACATACATACACACATGCATACATACTATCTATACACACATATTTCTATCAGTTTTTTTCTCTGGATGTGGATAGCATCTTCCTTCATAGGCCTTTTGTAACTGATTTGAGCATTTATGTTACTCAAAATGATTTAGTAATTGTTGTTCAAAATTGATCTCAGAACAATATTACTGCAACTGTGTATAACAGTCTCTTGATTCTGCTCATTTCATTCTTCATTATTCCATGTAAGTAGAAACTTTCTAAGATAGGATTTGAACTCAGATGTTCCTGAGTCTTAAGTACAGGTTCCTATCCACTATGCCATATTGATCCTCAAACATATTAGTGTGCATATGGTTATTCTGCTATAATTGGAGGGGAAGGGGGGAAGTGAGACAGAGAGAGAGAGAGAGAGAGAGAGAGAGAGAGAGAGAGAGAGAGAGAGATTTTGGAATTAAACATTCATTATGTTGAAATTCTCTTATTTGCTAAATAGGTTAGTAAGAATTCACTGAGTATCTACAGGAGGTTACTTTACATGGTTATTTGCCCAAATGAATGTGTGTGCACCTAAGTGAATTTCAGATTTTCTGATCTTATAGAACCCTACCTAGTGGTTTTGGGGTGGTTTTTTTTTTTTGTGCCTGGGGACTCCATTGGTTAATTGGACTGAGGTCTACAAGTAAAGAAGCAGACACCAATTAAATATAAAATGCACTTGCCATGACCATACTGTCATTCAAAGAAACTCAAAATGTACCTCACTGAGGCCTTGGGTTCATGGAACTCAGCTGAAAAGCCATTGATCCAAGTGAACATGGCTCTTTGGTGTATTTTTAAATAGATCGCAGACGCAACTTGAGACTGGTTATAAATCACTTAAGATTAAGATGGGTTGACCACTCACCATGCAACAGCATTTTTATATCCATTGGCTAATTAAAAGTTTATAAGGCTCCTCAGAGAAAAAACAAGGCATGCACCAAAATAAATAGCAGCTCTGACATAGGGAAGCAAATTTGGATCTCGGTCTTGTGACAGGTTATATCTCACAGAGTTCACTGTTGGGAATGTGAAATTAGAATTGTGTTCAGAATACAAATCACAACTGGTCTTCCACTTCGGTTTTCAAGGGTCCTTGGGAGGAGAACAGAAGTGCTCCTGCGCTCAGCAAATACAATTTTTAGTTTATGATAATTTGCCAGGTCAACATTCCAGCCATTAGGATGATTATATTAAGCATGAGAATCTATCCTCCTCCTGGACTTTTGACTCTAACATCCACATTCAACAAAGTCCTACTGGTATTTTAGCTACAAAATTCCCATTAGAAGTAGAACAGTATAATAGCATGGAAGACCTGTGCTCAAGTTGTTGTACTTTAGGATAGCAGATTTAAAGTTGTCAGAGACCTTAGAGACCATCTAATATAAGGCCCTTATTTTATAGCGAGCCAATGTCACATAAGTGGCAAAACTAGATTGTAAAGCCAAGCACTTTAATTCCAAATCCACTACTATGTGACTCCAAATAAGTCATATCACCTCTATGAGCCTCAACTTACCTATCTGAAAAATCTGTAAATTGCATTAATAATGCTGCTTCATAAAGCTGCTAAGAGGAAAACCTTTTAGAAACCTTAAAGTGTAATGTAAATGTGAAGTATTAGTTCCATTAGTAAGCTGGCAGAATTATAATGAAAATATATATACAAATTAAAGATGCATTTCAGCTGAAGAGTAGTCAGTTTTGTAGAAAGGTTGACTATTTGGTTAAGAAAACATATGGAACATGCATATAATGACATCAGGCTTTCTTCCTTGACGCCAACTAGGCTTTTGATGTGGTGATGTTCTGCAGCCATGTGATGCCAGCTTCAATTGTATGATTCATGTTGTTAACCTTTGGAAATGCTGAACAGAAATGAATGATCCAACATTCTACCCAGATGTGTGCTCAACAGCATTTCTGGATGATTCCTTTAGTTTTGGGTTCTTTCTAACTTTAAGAAGTTATTTATTTATCCCTAAAAATAAAAATTAAAGAGATCCTCAACAGCTGCTTGTATAATTTGAAATTTTACTTTAGGTCAATTCCCATGTTGCTAATGAATTACAATGAAAAGTCATACTAACATGCCATTATTCTTTCGATCATGTCTGTACAATATGTATCACAGGTCTTAATGACCTACATCAGGGGTCAATAAATTACTGCCCACCTGCTTTTGTATGGCCATCAAGTGAAGTTTTTTTTTCATTAAAAAACAAAATTAGTAGGACTTCTGCCTGCCCTACTTCAGTGAGTGAAAATGGGTCTTCACTTTATCATCTGATCAGAAAGAATAGAGGATCTCTTGAGTATAGTATTTATCTTTACTCATCATCTTGATTACTTTACTCATCATCTCTACTATCAACAGCGAACAAAGGATATAGTGGGAAGGACCATTCCTGAAACCCTTTCAGAATAGGACATAGAACTCTTGTATGTAGTTTCTTGAATATCTATTTCCAGAAGAAAAGAAGTCAAATCACAAGCTTCTTATTTCTAGGATCCTAGATAGTGAACCAGAAGGAACCTTGTGTGTTTCAGTCATTTTTCAGTCATGTCTGACTCTTTGTGACTCCATCTGAGGTTTTTTGGTATTTTTTTTTTTTTGCTTTTTTGGAGGGCAATTGGGGTTAAGTAACTTGTCCAAGGTTACATGGCTAGTATTTTTGTGTGGGTGTTAAGTGTCTGAGGCCGGAAGCGAACTCCAGTCCTCCTGACTCCGGGGCCAACGCTCTAGTCACTGCACAACCTAGCCGTGCCACCATCTGCGGTTTTCTTGACAAAGATACTGGAGTGGTTTGCCATTTCCCTCTTCAGCTCGTTTTACAGATGAGGAAACTGAGGCAAACAAGGTCAAGTGACTTGCCCAGAGTCACACAGTTATTAAGTTTCTGAGGCTGAATTTGAACTCAGGAAGATGAGTCTTGAGTTCATGCCCAGCACTCTATCCACTGTGCCACCTAGCTGCCCAGAAGGGAACTTAAAAGGGACCTTAGAGACCATCTAGCCCAAGCCCATCATTTTACAGATGAAGAAACTAAAGTTGCCCATGAACACACAGGCAGTAAGTAGTAGAGCATCTAGGGCATCATTTGTTTAGAGAATGTAATTTTTAAATGCTGAATTTTCCATAATTTTTTTATTTTAAAATGCCCCTCTTGCTACATTAGAACTTTGTTTGTTTGTTTGTTTGTTTTTTGGAGCAGGAAAGGCAGGACAATTGGGGGTAAGTGATTTTCCCAAGGTCACATAGCTAGTAAGTGTGTCAAGTGTCTGAGGCTAGATTCGAACTCAGGCACTCCTGACTCCAGGGCCAGTACTCTATTCACTGCCCAAGAACATCTTTTTCTGTTGTTCACTTATTAGGTGCTAAGCATCATCATTATCCTCGTTTATTCATAATCATCCTAAGATGCCATCAGGTACAAGAGTATGAATTGTTTCCGTATTTGTATTTGTAGACTCGGTACCTAACTCATTTCTTGGTATATAGTAGACCCTTAATAACTGCTTATTAATTGAATAGCCAGCATTTGTTATAAATTTCAACTAAAATTTTAAAAACCACAAAAATGCATATTTCATCACCTATCCAGGATAGTGTTATGAATCATTTTAAAGCAATGGTTTTAGTTTTGGAGATTAGGAGGGTAAGGAGAGATGTCAAATAATAGTTTATTGCAGCAGTTTGTAATAACGCTCTGATAGCAGTTTCCTGTCCCCTGCATACCTCTGGCCACAGTTCTGAAAAGCCCAAGAAAGCAAATAAATTTTTCACCTGTGCAACTTCATTCCATTTTCCCACACACCTATTACTCTCCTAGGACCAATCTCTTTGTAGATGACTTACCCACTCTACCCCCTTCTTTGCCCACACACACATTCAGGGGGCGTTAAATAGTCTGCAGGATTAATTGGTACTTTAAGGTAGCATTGTGACTTGTTGATTAATACACCCACTATTTTGCAGGATTAGTAAAGCATTTGCTGTGTTCTTCACATTTCTTTTAATATGAATAAATGGGGGTCAGTCTATGTTAAATCTGCTCCTCCATGCATCAGTGGTGGCAGAAAAGAGGTCAATTGCTCATTTGACAAAGGATCCCTTAAACTATATGGCTGTGTTGGTGCTGCAGTCACACAAAACTGGACTGAACGATTAAGAAATGGGGGGGGGATTAGGGGGATGTATTGAGAGAGAGACAGATGACAGAGACATACAGACAGACAGAAACAGAAACAAAGAGACAAAGACCAAGACAAGAAAGTGAATGAGAGAATGAGTAAAAGGGGGAAAGAATCAGACAGATAGAGACAGAGAAGAATGAGAAGATGAAGTTAAATAACCTATTAAACAGAATTTGTGTTCCATGCTTTATTTTGTAAAAAAAAAAATACTTCTTATGGTTATCTTACGTTTTTGTATCACCTTCATTTCTAAATGCATCGTCCTCTACCCAGTAACACATTCCTTCTAACAAAGGATAAAAAATAAAGAGAAAAAAATAGTTCAGCAAAACTAGATAACACATCAACAAAATATGACAATATATAAAATCTTCCACACCCGTGATGTTCCACCTCTGTAAAGGAAGTAAGTACATTTTCTCATCTTTTCCTCAGGGTTATTATAATTCTACAACATCCAGTTTTGGGATGTATTTGGTTTTTGTTCTTTCCATTACATTGCTATGATCATCAAATAAATTGCTTTCTTGGTTTTGCTTACTTTGTTCTGCATCAGTTCACATTTTCCCATGCTTCTTTGAATTCTACCTACCCCTTGTTTCTAATGGCACCATAACCAAACATTCCATTCCATTTATGCCCCCAATTTGTTTAGCTATTCAATAGCTAAACAGATTGTTACTTATCTCTTTATTTCCAGTTCTTTGTTACTACAAAAAGTGCTATTATGAATATTCTGGTGGTATATTGGACCTTTCTTTCTGTCTTTGGTTTCTTTGGAATACATGCCTAAGGATTTCTGGGTCAAAATAACATTTAAATATTTTTCATAGTATAATTACAAATTTCTTTCCAGAATGACTGGACCAATAATTCACAGATCCACCAATAATATATTAGTGTGCCTACCCATAACTTTTAAACAGGTTGATTTGATGTTACATAGACATGGTATCAGAATGGAGAAGAAACCATAGAGAAGGGGGAAAACAGTTTCAATTGAAAAACAGATAAGTTCTACATACCTGTATCAAAACATTTAATTTGGAATATAGAGATTATGTAGAAATTTGTTAAATTTTAACTTAACTTTAAATTTAATTGGAGTTAAAGATTTGACTTTTATGAATATTTAGAGGGAGAGAAAAAAAATTCTGAAACCTCAATTCAATCCTTAGATATTCAAGAATCTAACAGAAAAAAAGCCCTACTTTTATTATGTATTGCCTTTACTTAGTCACCTAATCTAGATGTTATTCTTCTCAAGTATTCCTTTACTCTTCACCTGCATTACCTTTGTCATACATCCTATACAAAATTAGAGTTTGGACCATTAGAGTTGAATTCCTTCAAATCTTAAAAGGATTTGAGCCTCCACAAATGCCTTATTAAAATCAAATTCCCTCCCCCAGGAGAATCTTAAGAAATGATCAACTAATTTTTTTGGCTGGTTATAACAAATAATTGAGAGTAAAGTCTGATAGTAATGAGACTCAGACCAGCTAGACAACTTAGTGGACAGAGTGAACAGAAGTTCACAAGGAGGAGACCGAAAGTCACTGAAAAGGAAAATGGAAGGCCACTAGACCCTTGCCTAGGGCTGGAGTTAGTCATTTGTGAACACAACATATATAAATACATCTATTTAAATATGTTCATGTTTGATTATAAAATAATATTATACTATCATAATTTAACTAGATAAATATTTTTATTTGAACTTAATTTTTAATTGAGAAACATTGAAAAGCAACCAAAAACAAAACAATAGAAACTGAGTGCTACAAAATTATGATGGTGCCAAAGTAAGAACCCAAAAAATAAAAAGGCTCTTCTAATTCTTCATAGGTGGGGGACTCTGGGGATGGAATGCTGCATATAAAACCATAATTTTCCAAGATATTCACTAGTTTTATTTTTTCACTTATTAGTATTTTATTTTTTGGGGAGCAGCTAGGTGGCACAGTGAAAAGAGCACCAGTCCTGGAGTTAGGAGGACCTGAGTTCAAATCTGACCTCAAACACTTAACATTTACTATCCATGTGACCTTGGGCAAGTCACTTAACCCCAATTGCCCTGCCCTCCCCCTTGCAAAAAAACCATAAATGTAAGTATATTATTTTTTTAATTACATATAAAGATAGTTTTTAACATTCAATTTTATAAAATTTTGAGTTCCTAATTTTTTTCTCCCTCCCTCTTCTCACCCCCCCAAGACAGAAGCAATTCGATATAGATTATACATGTACAATCATATTAAACACGTTTCCACATCAGTCATGTTGTGGAAAAAAAATCAGAACAAAAGGAAAAAATCACAAGAAAGAAAAAAAAGAGAAAATAGTATACTTCTATCTGCATTCAGACTCTATATTTCTTATATGGATAGCATTATTTTCTATGATGAGTCTTTTGGAACTGTCTTAGATCATTGCATTGCTGAAAAGAGATGAATCTATCAAAGTTGGTCATCACACAATGCTGCTGTTACCATGTACAATGTTTTTCTGGTTCTGCTCACTTCATTTAGCATCAGTTCATATAAGTCTTTCAAGATTTTTCTGAAATCTGCCTGCTCACAATATTGATTAGTTTTTGGTATACTAATTGCTTTTTCCTCTTTTTTATTATTCTCTATGTGGAAGAGGGAGAAGGAAACTTTTAGAAAGGCAGGTAACATAGAGACAAAATATTAATAAAAACGCATTTAAGAAGAAAAAGAGGGGTAGCTAGGTGGTGCAGTGAATAGAGCACTGGCCCTGGAGTCAGGAGGACCTGAGTTGAAATCTGGCCTCAGATACTTAACACAAAATCTAGCAGCATGACCTTGGGCAAGTCACGACCCCAATTGCCCTCCAAAAAGGAAAGAAAGAAAGAAAGAAAGAAAGAAAGAAAGAAAGAAAGAAAGAA
>NW_027187341.1:12668060-12675778 GCF_028583685.1 Petaurus breviceps papuanus | reverse complement strand
GAAAGAAAGAAAGAAAGAAAGAAAGAAAGAAAGAAAGAAAGAAAGAAGGACAGCCAGATAGCTCAGCAAGTAAGAGCAATGGCTCCAGTGTCGGGATGACCTGGGGATCAAATCCAGGCTCAGATACTTAGCACCACACCCAGAAATAACTGGCCGTGTAACCTTGAGCAAGTTACTTAACCCCGATTGCTTAAAAAAAAAAGGGAAGGAGGGGAGGAAAGGAGGAAGAAAGAAAAAGAAACCTAATGCCATTGCATTGTAAGGCATTGCGTGTAGGGAATGAGAATTGTATGGAGGAAAGAGTAACAGCAATAACTAATATTTATACAACTCTTCAAAACTTATCAAAAGCTTCATAGGCATTATCATTTGAGCCTCATCACAACCCTGTCAAGCAGTTACTGCAGGTACTATTACACCCATTTTACAGATGAAGGAACTAAGACTCAGAGAAATTAAATGATTTACAAATGGTCCCACACCCAGAAAGTATCAGAAAAAGGATTTGAACACATCTTCCTGACTCCAAGCCCAGCGTGGCATTGACTAGAACTACCTGCCTCCCCAAACTATTAGATGCCAGGAAACCTGGTAACCTGTCAAGGTTACCTGGACAAGGTAATCTCTGAAATACCTTTCAGTTCCAACATTCTATAATTATCAGTAAGGACAGGGATAGAGATTGAACCTGTGAATTCAATGAATAGAGACCCAGGCAAGGAAATTTCCTTTTTCAATGCAGATTAGTATATTCTCTGAAACTCTTAGAGAAGTGCCTAGATCACTGAGAGGTGATTTGTCCAGGTTTACACAACCAGTATGTGTCAGAGGCAAAATTTAAACCCACGTCTTCTTGGTTTCTTGGAACTTTCTCTCTGTCATTTGCACTAGGTTGCGTTTCTTATGATATTTATAAATAAAGATTACACTTTTGTTACTTTAATTATTTCATATGTGATCCTGCCACATCGTCATGACAATTATTCAATTTCTCTTCATGCCACATTACCATGACTTCACCCCTGTCTCGCAAAGAGAGGTGGCCCCTTTCTTTGTCAAGGCAAAGCCCTCCACAGGTGTAATGGGAATGCAAATTTGGAAGATCTTCCCTGCCCCTAGGCTTAAATTCACCTGAAGCCTGGGGAGGGAGGCTTGTTTTTCAGTAGATACTTCTTGATTGGCCAGTGAGTCAATAAGGTTACATTCTCTGAGCCAGGAGAAGGCTATATAAGCCCTGATGTGTAGCTTTGTTTTGGGACTCACTTTGAGAAGTGTTCTGTGATTTGATCTGAATTCTGGGAAGCCATTGTTGAGAGTCCCCCGGCTTTGAAAAACCCAGATGTGGAAACCCAGATGTTGACTGGGTATGGATGTAATGGTTGGACAGTTTGGAAATCTGTCTACTTGATCTGTTTCTGTCTTGATAATTCTGCCTGTATGCTTTGAAGTTCGGGGTGCTGACCTTTTCCCCCTGAACAAGGTAAACGATATATGTCTGACTGATTAAAGTAAGCTTGTTAACCCATTTTGAGTTGCTTTCCTTTATCAAAGCAGATCCAAGAACCTGTGGTGGCGGCAAACCCTGAGGACGCTTGGGGTGCTTGCTGCTACAACAGGCACAAGTGATCCCATTCTACCTCCATTCCATCCCATCTTTCCCAGCAGATTGTCCCTCTATCATCTCTCCTCTTTTACCAATCTACAATAAAAAACTTTCACTATCATTCTATCTCTCTTCACCCTTTTGTGGCTAAACTCCCTAAGAAGGCCTTCTATAAGAGATGCGTCTATTTCCTGTCCTCTCATTCTTTTCTGGATTCTTTGTGATCTGGCTTCTGACCTCATCATTCGGCAGAAACTGCTTTCTTCAAAGTTACTTTTGTCATTGTACATTTTTCAGTTGTGTCCTGTGAACCCGTTTGGGGGGCTTTCTTAGCAGAGATACTAGAGTGGTTTGCCATTTCCTTCTCCAGTTCATTTTACAGATGAGGAAACTGAGGCAAACAAGACTCACCCAGGGTTACACAGATAGAAAGTGTTTGAGGTCAGACTTGAATTCAGGAAGATTAGTCTTCCTGATTCCAGGCCCAGTACTCTATCCACTGAGTCACCTAGCTCATACACACAAACACACACACGTACACACATATACATATGAACCTGTATATATGCATGTATAAATTTGTGTGTACACACATACATATATAATATATACATGTATAATACATATACACATATGTAAATTCTCATAATACAATACATAAACCCACTAATTTAGAAAATTTCCCATATATGCATGCATATATATATATATATATATATATATATGTACACACATACATACTATACACACAAATTCACCAGATTTCCCAAATATACCCTAGTCTGGACAATAGCGATTTTTTATTCCCTTTGCTTTTCTAAAATGAGTTGCTAGACCCATCTCCTTGCGTTGCTACAGATTCCACTGAGGAAGGGTCACATTGTTCTGAGACAACAAGTTCAGTGTCATTAGCGAAGAAGAGGATTTCTAGAACTTCACCACCCATTGCAGGTCAACCCTTCCTTGCTTTGTACCACCCAGCAAAGTGGACTGCTAAATTAAATCTTCAGACTAGTCTGGTTCTGTCATCTGCTTTATCAGAGCTTGATTTCCAGTGAGACTGAAAATACGCATTTTTGCATGTCATCCCTTCAGTTGTTTTTTCTTTCCTGACATTGTAAAGTATATAATACAATTACATAGAGAACAGAGCCAGACCTAGTAATGTCTGTTACTGGATCACAAGCATGTACCAAAGAATAGAGGCCTTTCACATTGGAGTTGGGAAAAGAGGGACAGAACACTGCCCCCTGGTGATGGAAATAGAGAACACATAACACCAGTATGGGGTTACTGCTAGGAAACCAGCAAAGTGGGATGGTGAGGGAGAAGGGTAAGACTGGGGAAAGGGCAACCTTGGTGCTTTTTATCCTAGCTAATTATTCTTGTTAACCAGGTGCTAAAATCTATCATTTCTACACTGCTAAAGGAGTGTAAGTGCCATCACTTGGGGGTCTCTAAATGCAACACTTTAGGGCGAAGTCCTCATGGTCTGGTTCTAGTTACCAGCTTAATAGAGACACTAGAGCTGAGAAATTAGATATTCTGGGTTCTAATCCTGGTTCTTCCACTAACTGTAAGAGGTTGGGTAAATTATTTCACCTCTCTAGAAATATTTCCTCATTTGTTCAAATAAAATAATCTATGTAAGGTGCTTTGTAAACTTTAAGTGCTATATAAATATTAGCTATTATTGTTTGTAAAATGAGAATGTTAGAACAGAAGAACACTAAATCCCCTTTTAGCAAAAATAAAAATCTCTGAATATCCACTAATTCAACTTTACAAACAGTGATTTAGAAAGTAAGCACCTTGAGGGCAGGAACTGTTTCATTTTTATCTTTGTATTCCTGGTACCTCACACAATCTCTGGCACCTATTAGGCACTTAACAAATTCCTGTCGATTGATGATTGATTGATTGGTCTCTTGCCACTTTGCCTCTTTTTCTCTTGGGATTTCAGTTTTTTCTTCTATACAAAGAGAGAATTAGACTAAATGGTCTCTAAGGTTTCTTCCAGGTCTGGAAGCTGTTCTAGGAATTTTCTTGAATGAAGATAACTCTCTATCTTTTTCTTTCTGCTTCTTCATCTCTGTCTCTCTCTCTCAGTGCCTCTTCGTGTCTCTTCTTTTCTGTTTGCTTCTATTTCTCCTTCCCTATTTTCTTGTCTTTCTCTGTTTCGGTCATTCTACTGTCTCCATCTCTCTGCCTTTCTTTATTTCTCTCTCCCTCCATCTCTGTTTCTATATCTCTTCTGTTTCTGTCTTTCTCTCTTCTCTATCTTCTCTTTCTCTTCTGTCTCTATCTTTCTTTCTATCTCTCTCTCTGTGTCTCTTTGTCTTTCTCCTGTCTCTGTTTCTCTTTCTCATTCTCTCTTTATTTTTCTTGCACTCTCTTTCCTTCCCCCCTCCTACCCTATTTCTGCCTGTCTGTAATCTAGGTTATTTTTAAGCATACACATAAACATAAACATAGACAAGACTAGCCTAGACCAACTCTACATGATGACAGTAGTAGCCTATGACTCAATGAACATCCAAGCCATAGTTTGGAGCTGAGTTCACACAAAGATAGATTAAGGAAACCTTCCCCATTGTTCTAACTTTGATTTCATCCATAACACAGGACCTGGCATTCCAGGAACAAAATGAGGAGGACATAGATGGAAATGGAGAGCTAGAAGAGAGTCTGAAGCATAATTTTGTAACTCATGGATAAGAGGAAGTCTCCATTTCAAATCAGTGTGGGGAATCTTGTCCTTGTTTTCAGGTAGAAAGTTCAACAGGCTAATGATTCAATATACTCTCAAGTCATGGCTACCTTTATCATTCAGCTTTGACCCAGATAGAAACATTTCTCCAAAATCTTTCTCTCCCAAGAAAGAGGATTGGAACTTTATCTCCATGCCCATAGAGCTGTAATGTAATGCCAAGGAAAGGCAACTTCCCAAGGTTCAGAATACCAGCATAGGTGCTCTCCATTTTATTCAGTGACAAACCAAGAACAGAGAAGATCAAAACATGACATCATTCAAAATACAGCATTTACTAAATGTGATTAAATAATCTCCAAGTACTACCCCACCCCAGGACCTTCCAATCATTCAATCAATTACAAAGTCCCAGTTCTAAATCCTACTCCACCCCTAGGCTGTACCTTCATTTAGTCCACCACAAAGCCCCTCTTCTCAAATGGAGATTAGTTTCCAAACATAAGTAAAGTACCTTCATTTGTTCAATCACAGAGCACAAAAAGGTCAAAAGTTCCCCACCCCTGGATCACAATTGAATCTACCCCAGAGTTACATCAAGTTTAAGCACAGCACTTAATACCCAAATGGAGGTCTTTTCTTCATCTTGACACGAGGCAAGTTCTCAGCAATCTTAGTTCCTGGGGAGACAAGGCTTAGCAAGGCCACAAGATACATTGCCAGTCCCCTCATTAATTCATCCTCTGTCTGTAGAACAGTCCTAGAACCCCTGAAAACATTATCAAAACCCTCTCCCAGGATTTCTGTAAACATACAACAAGAAAATCCTTCTTCAGGGCTTCGGAACCAACAGAAAGGTTCCCAGACCCCTGCAACAACAGCACTGTCCTTCACCAGTGGACAGTATTCACTCTGTCTGCAGGACAGTCTCCAGACCCCTGCAACAACAGCACTGTCCTTCACCACTGGACAGTATTCACTCTCTGTCTGCAGGACAGTCTCAGGGCTTCTTAGCCAAAAGCCAGGTTCCAGGACTTCTTCAACAGGACTGTCTTTCACCAGTGGACAAATCTGGCAAAACAACATCAAAACAGACAGACAAAGTGCCAGCAAAACAGCCATGTCTCCTCAGTCCTTGGCAGCTCAGGGGGCAGGTCTCAAAAGTCCAGGGCGATTCAAAGTGGCCCCCAGCAATCCTTCTCAGTCTCTCTCTGCCTCCACGAGGTGCTGCTTCCAAAAAGTTCTTCTGCCTGTCTCTTGTGTCTCTCCAAATCTACATCACCAGCTCCTCCCAGTTCAGGACTTTCTTTTCACATTAACAAGTCCATCCCACAGGTGGGATTAACAAGCTCTGGGTTTTAACACAATCAATTTGAAAACCAAGCCAATACAGGGGAATCTTTAATTGCCATTACTATCACAAGAGCACAGGTGTCAGACTTATATCCAATGGTCTGCAAGTCTATAAAACTGTCAAGTATAGATAGAACCAGATTAAATTTTGGAAATTGTGTAATAATTTGAGAATTGTTTAATAAAATAAATACAATACAATGTAACATGGATGATGTTAATCTATGGTTTTCTGAGGGAATATGCAGCCAGAAGGATCCATTTCTATTTTAGTTTGACACAGTGTTTTAGAAGGAAAATTATATACCTAGATTGTTGTGATAGTAATGGCAATTAAAGATTCCCCTGTATTGGCTTGGTTTTCAAATTGATTGTGTTAAAGCCCAGAGTTTGTTAATCCCACCTGTGGGATGGGCTTGTTGATGTGAAAAGAAAGTCCTGAACTGGGAGGAGCTGGTGATGTAGATTTGGAGAGACACTGGAGAGAGGCGGAAGATCTTTTTGGAAGCAGCACCTCGTGGAGAGAGAGAGACTAAGAGAATTGCTGGTGGCCGCTTTGAATTGCCCTGGACTTTTGAGACCTGCCCCCTGAGCTGCCAAGGACTGAGGAGACATGGCTGTTTTGCTGGTACTTTGTCTGTCTGTTTTGATGTTGTTTTGCCAGATTTGTCCACTGGTGAAAGACTGTCCTTTTGTTGAAGAAGTCCTGGAACCTGGCTGTTCGCTAAGAAGGCCTGCGACTGTCCTGCAGACAGAGAGTGAATACTGTCCACTGGTGAGGGACAGTACTGTTGTTGCAGGGGTCTGGAGACTGTCCTGCAGACAGAGTGAATACTGTCCACTGGTGAGGGACAGTGCTGTTGTTGCAGGGGTCTGGGAGCCTTTCTGTTGGTTCAGAAGCCCTGAAGAAGGATTTTCTTGTTGTATGTTTACAGAAATCCTGGGAGAGGGCTTTGCTAATGTGTTCAGGGGTTCTAGGACTGTTCTACAGACAGAGGATAAATTCATGAAGGGACTGGCAATGTATCTTGTGGCTTTGCTAAGCCTTGTCTCCCCAGGAACTAAGATTGCTGAGAACTTGCCTCGTGTCAAGATAAAGAAAAGACCTCCATTTGGGTATTAAGTGCTGTGTTTAAACTTGATGTAACTCTGGGGTAGATTCAATTGTGATCCAGGGGTGGGGAACTTTTGACCTTATTGTGCTCTGTGATTGACAAATGAAGGTACTTCACCTATGTTTGGAAACTAATCTCCATTTGAGAAGAGGGGCTTTGTGGTGGACTTAATTAAGGTATAGCCTAGGGGTGGAGAATTATTTAGAACAGAGACTTTGTAATTGATTGAATGATTGGAAGGTCCTGGGGTGGGGTAGTACTTGGAGATTATTTAATCACGCTTAGTGAATGCTGTATTTTGAATGATGTCATGTTTTGATCTTCTCTGTTCTTGGTTTGTCACTGAATAAAATAGAGAGCACCTATGCTGGTATTTTGAACCTGGGAAGTTGCCTTCTTTTGGCATTACATTACAATTGTATGCTTATAGAGCAAGGACCTTTAACACTTTTGTGCCATGAAGCTCTTTGGAAGTCTATGGATTCCTTCTGAGATAATTTTTGAATCATAATTGAAAGAAATTATTACCTTTATTTAGAGATTAGTGAAAATAAAGATGTATTTTTTCTAATCCAGGTTCACAGACCTTCTAAAATCTATTCAAAAACCCCTTGAGATTAAGAAGTTCTGCTATAGAAGGCAAGCAAGAGGAAAGGTTCATGGAAAATGGAAAGCAGTCACCTGTGTAGAAAAGGGGATTTCAGGAACCAGAAAATATATATCCATTTCAATTTGATCCTGCATACCTTTATAGAGCAAGCAGCTGAGGGAGGAAAGAAAGAAAGAAAGAAAGAAAGAAAGAAAGAAAGAAAGAAAGAAAGAAAGAAAGAAAGAAAGAAAGAAAGAAAGAAAGAAAGAAAGAAAGAAAGAAAGAAAGAAAGAAAGGAAGGAAGGAAGGAAGGAAGGAAGGAAGGAAGGAAGGAAGGAAGGAAGGAAG
>NW_027187341.1:12667669-12668050 GCF_028583685.1 Petaurus breviceps papuanus | reverse complement strand
AAGGAAGGAAGGAAGGAAGGAAGGAAGGAAGGAAGGAAGGAAGGAAGAAAGAGAGAAAGAAGGAGAGAGAGAGAGAGAGGGAGGGAGGAAGGAAGGGAAGAAAGAAAGAAAGAAAGGAAGGAAGGAAGGAAGGAAGGAAGGAAGAAAGAAAGAAAGAAAGAAAGAAAGAAAGAAAGAAAGAAAGAAAGAAAGAAAGAAAGAAAGAAAGAAAGAAAGAAAGAAAGAAAGAAAGAAAGAAAGAAGGGAGGGAGGGAGGGAAGGAAGGAAGGAAGGAAGGAAGGAAGGAAGAAAAGAAAGAAGGAAAGAAAGAAGGAAGGAAAGAAAGAAAGAAGGAAGGAAGGAAGGAGAGAGAGAGAGAGAGAGAGAGAGAGAGAGAGAGAG
>NW_027187341.1:12648279-12667569 GCF_028583685.1 Petaurus breviceps papuanus | reverse complement strand
AGAGAGAAAGAAAGAAAGAAAGAAAGAAAGAAAGAAAGAAAGAAAGAAAGAAAGAAAGAAAGAAAGAAAGAAAGAAAGAAAGGGAGGGAGGGAGGGAGGAAGGAAGGAAGGAAGGGAGGAAGGAAGGAAGGAAGGAAGAGGAAAGGGAAGGGAAGGGAAGGGGAGGGAGGGAAGGGGAGGGGAGGGAAAGGAAGGAGAGGGGAGGAAGGAAGGAAGGAAGGAAGGAAGGAAGGAAGGAAGGAAGGAAGGAAGGAAGGAAGGAAGGAAAGAAGGAAGGAAGATGCCTATAAAGAGAGAATTAGTTGTCATCCCACAAAGGTTCAGATGAGTAATACATGCACTTTTGTGTACACATTGACCTCATATTTTCTACATCATTTAAAATAGAGAAGTTAGTGTCTATTTTCCAGGGTCTACAGAGATTATATTTATACTCAATTATCATAATCAAAATAGCCAGCTCTGCTTTGGGAATAAAAGAGTGGGTGGCCGGTATTTAATTAGTTGTTAAGAATGAACCAGACTTCTTTCGAATTAGGATGCTTCTTGCTTGCTCCTTGTTGCTTAAAAAAAAAAAAAAAAAACAGTTCCCTTTGTCTTCTGTTTTCCAGGAGAACTTCTCTGAAAACATGCAGAGTTTCTAAGTTTTCATAAGAAAGCAAGGGAGTATTGGTATGTATTGTGTTTCTCTTGGTCTTTGCCTCCATCTCTGGCTCTCACCATTTTGACAGGCATCCTTGGAATGTTTGAAGTGACCACACATTGTCAGATTTCACCCTGTCCATTTTCAGGCACCTCTCCTCATAGAGAAGGCCCTATTTGTGTGTGTGTCATTCATCCAGTAGGAGAGCTAAGGGATAAGTATCTAGTTGCCACATTGCTAACACTCAACATCAGTACCGATGGCATCTGTAGAGGACCAGGTTAAACGACCTTGGGGGGTAAACTACACACATATTTGTTTGGTCAGACTGTTGGGAATGCAAACTACCATGTGATATTTCACAAGCTACTTGTGCCCTGACCAGCCTGCTTATCGAAAGTCACACCACTCTTGGAACTTGGAGAATGAATCTATCTGGAAATTTTTTCTAAACTAACAGTAGTTATAGAAATAATGAACATTATAGTCCTTTCTCTGCCCAAACTGTTTACTTCTCTTATTTTCCTATCCCCATCCATCGCAAGGCATTTTTCCCCTTCTTGTGCCTTTCCTTATATCCAAGGAACCATTAACCTCTCTGTCCTTAAAACTGTGGGTGCTAATTGTTAGTAAGCTAAAATGGAGTCATATTAATTACCTCAGATTGCCAATTCACTTTACTTCCTGGATATTTTCTTTTTTTCCAACTTGATTTAGTTGCTAAAGGGACCTACCTACATCCGATAGTAGAAAGAATAGAAATGACAATTTAAAAAAATTATCCTTATATCCCTGATACATAGACTATGTTCTCCTCTGGCTCCTTGCTGAAATCCCGAACTTAGAAGAAACTATTCAGTGGCACCAGAAGGAACTTTAGATTTGGGATACAATTCTTGCTGACATTCCCCAATGGTGTAACTTTGGACAGCTCGCTTAGCCTTTGTGAACCCCTAGTTTCTCATCTATAAGGAGGAAAATGAAGTGTGTATTCTACCCCCCCCCCAAAAAAAAGAATTATTAAGAGGAAAGAACTTTGTAAATTTTATAGCTCCATAGAAAGGCAAGTTCTTATTTAAAACTATGGTAGCAAACTAGGAGACTAGTTTTGAAAACAAGAAGCTGGTGTCTACCAACATAATTGGCCCTGGATTTCTTCAAGTCTCAGCTAAAATTCCACTTTCTGCAAGAAAACGTTCTCAGACTCCCTTTACGTTAATGCCTTCCCTCTGAGATTATTTCCCATTTATCCTGTCTATCTTTTTTGTATGAGGTTATTTTCACATTGTTTCTCAATTAGACTGTGAGTTTCTTTAGGGCAGAAAGCGTGTTTGTCTTTCTTTGCATGCCCAGCACTTAGCACAGTGCGTGGCATAGGGCAGGCTCTTAATAAATGATTCTTGTTGGTACAGGAAGTATTCACTAAATATTTGTTGAATGGACTAACATTTTTGTCCAATCTAGCCATGTAGAATAATGGTCATGCATAAGTGAATCTGTACTTTCAGAATTGATTTAATAGGACTCTAAAATCAAAAGATTCATCAAGACGTCATCTATTCACCCTCCTTTCTTTAATCATGTGACATCTAAATCATCGAAAAGAAATATTCATCTGTGCTATTGGAAGATATTGAAAGATTTCTCATGCCCTTCTCGTACTGGCAATCCCTCCATCCCTACAGCCTCCTCCACTTCACTGGGGAGTTCTTCCCCAGAATCTCCATTTGAGGAAACACCTACTCTCACTTTCAACCTGAACCAGCCCATGACTTCCTATCTTATCTTACCTCTCCACTTTGTCCCCTGTAGGTACTTCCTCTGACTCCATACTTTTCAGTTCCCTTCTATGTCATCTTGTCCCACTAGAATTAAGCTCCTTGAGGGCAGGGCTACTATTGGGTCTGTTTCCACTTGAATTCTCAGGGCTTAGCACAGAACCTGGCACATAGACTTAATAAATGTATCTTTTTGCAGGAGGGAAGTTTTGAAGTATTTTTTAGTTACCAGTGGGTTACCAGAAATCAATTCCTCCTTGGATCCAAATGAACTTTGCTTGCTTGTTTTAAGTTGGTAGGGGCTTTTTTGGGGGGGGGAAGTTGGCTGAGAGAAGGTGTCAAATGGGTGATCGGCCTCCCCATAAAACAATTAAATAATTTTAGAGTCAGAAAAAAGCAATGGTAATCAGGTCTAATCTTCATCTGGGCAGCTAGAGGCATGATGGATAGTGTACCAGGACTAGAATCAGGAAGACTCATGTTAATATGTAGTGTCTGTGAGACCCTGGCAAGTCATTTAACCCTGTTTGTCTCAGTTTCCTCATCTGTAAAATGAACTGGAGAGGGATTGGCAAACTACTCCAGTATCTTTGCTAAGAAAACCTGAAATGGGGTCACAGAGTCAGAAACAACTGAATGACAACAACAGTAACAATAACAAGTTAATCTTATTTTACAGATGAAGAAAACTGAGCCCACAGAAGGTAAATGACTTGCCCAAAGTCACATGGACAGTTAGTGATGACACTGTGACTAGAGTCCAGGTTGCCTACTTTCTGGTCCAGTGTTTATTCCACTACAAGGATACTGAGAGTGTTAAGTGTTTTATTGCATTTGAATTATTTTACAATCAGTCATCCATGTAGCATGTATGAGTTATCTTAGTTAAACAAAGCTTCATCCTTTGATCATGCTACCAAACAGTTTATAATAGCATTGGGATTTGATGTTTGAAATGGACTACTTCTGCTGAGAAGAGGTAAGGAAGATCTGAGGCAAGATGATAGCAGCTCATGGCCCTCTCACCCCACCTCTGCCAGAAGACTAGCTCTGCCTTAAAATGGCAAAGCTTAAATGCCTTTACTCCCCGCAAAAGGAATTTCAGTCTGTCTCTGGTCAGATGCTTTTCACTGGGCTGTTTTGAGACTTTGTTATATGTTGCTGGACATACACAACAACAGATGGAAACTTGGAGGATTTGGTGTAAGGGTATTTTCTATTGTAGTTCTGCCCCCACACCCACATTTGTGAAAATAGAAAATCTCCAGGTTCAAGACAATTTGTGGGTCAGCATTCACTGAAAACCATCAGAATTTTCTGCCAATAGGTTTATTTTTTTTACCAGGTAGCTGTAAGACAGATGAATATGTGGACAAGGGAGGGATTCTTCTCATGAACATGGGGCATGTCTTGCATAGGTAAGCAAATCACCAATGCGGGAAGGTCTGTAAAGAAACAGCCCCAGTGCCTAACATATTCCAAGCACAGAGTTTGTACTTAATAAATATGAAATTATTGATTGGTTGATGCGTAACCAAGATAACATTCCTGTGATACTACAAGTCCCTTAATGTTCTCTGGTAAGATCATCACACTAGGTGATTTGTCTCTCTTGGGTATTGCCACCCCCCCCCCCACACACACACACATTGTGGTCGCAGTCCCATATTTAAATCCTAAATTGTTTAATTCATTCCCCCTTCCTTATTTCATATGAGTTAATCAAGTCTCAGAAGGCTTAAGTGACTTGCCCATGATCACAGAGTTAGGAAGTTTCAGAGGCTAGATTTGAACCCACGTTTGGCAGTGGCATAGGGCAAGGTCAGTGGCAGGTGAGAGGGCCATGAGCTGCTATTATCTTGGCTCAGATCTTCATTACCTCTTCTCAGATCAACAATCCTTCATTTCCACACTTCACCCCCAAAATGCAGTTGCCTTCTCCCTCCACCTCAGTGTCTCCCTTCTGCCACTGGAGAGTTCTTCTCAGGTGTCAGAAGTATAATTTAAATCCAGGATTCTCTTAATCTTAAGTATTGTGTCTTTTCCACAAAAACTCAGTGTCAACTATTGCCATCAGGAGATAGTAGTACTCTCTTAGTGAAGGATATTTGGAATCAAGATAACTTGGATTCAAATCCTGGCTCTTCTATATGCTATTTGTATAATCTTAGGAAAGAAAAATGCTTAACCTCTGGCCCTCAGTTTCTTCCTCTCCAAAATGAAAAGATTTTGCTCTAATTATCCAACTTTAAATCCAAAAATCCATATTATATTTATTGATCTTTAATTAAAGATAAAATTATATAGAAATGGTACTAACATAAAATAAAAAATTTTTTCACCATCAACTCCATTAATCTCAGACTTTTCCTTTGATCTTGAAAAAAAAATATAAGATACAATCTGGGACAAAGAGGAAAGCAGGTTTAGGTAAGATCTAGCAAGGTCATTTATTTATTCAACAAGGATTATGATATTGGTTTTTTTTTGTGCCAGGGAGTGTAGCATTGCAGATAGAACACTGGCCTCAGGATCAGGAAACCCTGAATCCAAGTCCAGTTTCTGACAAATACCGGCTTTTGTCCCTAAGCAAGTTACCACCTGTTAGTGCTCTAGAAAATTCTAAGACTAAAAGTTGAAGAGGTGATGCTGATCTCCATTGGTAAAAGAAGTTTCTTCATTGGAAGTTCCCTATGCCAAAGAAATTGGCCACCTAACACCAACCCCCCCCCCCCCCAAATAGTGCCAGTTATTACGTTAAGTAAGCAATGAAGATACAAAGAAAAATACCATAATAATGAAATGATGGGCTAGAGAGAAAATGGTACCTAGCACAAGAGGGTAGGGGGACATACACCACTCTCAAAATGTTCCATTAGCCTGCTATTTCAGTCACATCAATGAAAAAGAAAAAAATAGTAATTTTATTTAGACCTACTTAGCAAATGGCTACAGCTATATTGGATAGACATAGGAAAGAAACGAGGACCCCACAAAAATTCTAGTAGTTTATAGCACTGATGGATTCTCCCTTAATGTGGAATAAATTTGGAAAATTAGTTATGATGTTACATAGTCTCATCATCACTGGTCCAGTTACATTTGACTTTGAAAACCACCTATGAAATATGTTAGCAGTGGGCAAAAAGAAAACATAGCCAGAGTCATAACTAGGGATTTTGTAGTAGGGGCAAATACCAAAAACTACACCTGGGCTGAGTGGGGCATGAACTATGCCCTCAGTAGAAAATGGAAGAGAATAGATCAGGTAAGGGAAGGAATTCACCCTAGCCATCTGTTAGCATCAGGGCAGCTAGATGATTCAGTAGATAGAATGTCAGACCTTGAGTCAGGAAGACCTGAGTTCAAATTTGACTTCAGACACTTGCTAGCTCTGTAACCCTGGGCAAGTCTCTTAACCTTGTTTGCCTCAGTTTCCTCATCTGCAAAATAAGCAAGAGAAGGAAATGGCAAAAGATATCTTTCTTTGCCAAAAAACCCCAAATGGGATCACAAAGAGTTGGACACAGCTGAATAACAACACACAACAATACCTGTTAGCATAGCATCCTATTTTAATTTATTATTCTTGCTAACTAGACACACTAATCTACACTGCTCATGCTATGATTGAATGAATGAATGAATAGAAAAGAATAGAATTCTTCCATGCTGAAGAATTTCAGTGCCCTTCCAATTCAGCAATTTGGGCCAGTCCCCTAATTACCTCCCCCTTAGTTAGGTCTCTTCTTGATTTTCTGGACTTGGATCTTTTCTAAGAGTACTGGGGCCATGGTTTCCTTGAAGATTCTGTTTAATCAGAGAGCTCTGGATGCAGTGGGTGCTAATGGAGATTGTGCCAGGCACTGGAAGGCATAGAAAAGTTAGACAAGACATGATCACTGCCAATATGGAGCTCACTCTCTCTCTCTCCAACAGAATGTGAGCATATACATATAATAACAACATAAAATACATTGTAATAAACTCATTAGAGAGGTACAAATTGAATGTGAAGTCTGAGGGGGGAAGATCTTCCCAGATAAGAGAAGCAGGAAAGCTTCATGAACATCACATATGAATTGACTTGAAAGAACACTTGTGAATTCATCTGGCAAAGGGAAGGGGAGAGGTATTACAAACAATGTGAACAAAGGTATGAAGGTAGGAAAGCAGTTAAATGTCCAGATGACAACAACATAGGGAACAGTGTGGCCAGAGAATATATGATTTTTATACAGAAAATATACACTAGAGTATATGGAGGGGAAAATACAAGACAATATAAACATAGAATGGTGCCCAATTGTGGAGGCGTTAGTCGCCCTCTATGACTTGAGTTAATTCAAGCTTAAAATATTTAAGTGTCAGGGATCATTATAGAGAAATTTCTACATTCAAGTGAAACACAAAGATAACACTTGAAAATTACTGTTTTCCCCCACCCACCTCTTCTGTTTTGAGTCCAATCAATGTACCTCTTTTTTATAATTGAAAATTACTACATACCACGAAATTTTGAAACCACAGAATGATAGTGGAAAATATGTTGAAAATCAACATATCTGAGGCCCAAAACGTTTCCGTGCTTTTACAAGTCTTCTCTTCCTTCCACATCTTTTCTCAGTGCTAACAGAAACAGAATTCAATGGAATGCTATAATTTTTTTTTCTAGCAAGTCTGAAAACAACTAATTTCCTTTTATTTCTACCCAGTAGCAGAATTAACTCTTATATTTTCATTACTTCTTTAATTTAAATAATAAACTAAATATCCCATTTATTTTTTTCTCCCTTCCAATATTGACTTTATTTCTGTAATGGTGCAATATAGGCAAGATATATTTTCCCAGATGACAGCTTAGGTGCTGCAGAGGCAACAGCAACCCCACATTAGCTTGTCATCTTACTCTCTGCTAATATGTAGGGCACAGGGCATCGTATTAAATATTTAAGCATCCAGTAAAGAAGATTTTCTCTATAGCTGTCCACATTTAGCAGAAACCTGCCATGCCTCAGGCCTAAAAAGAATGGGCAAGAAGGAAACTTTTACTGACCCAGGTCCTCAATTCTATAATAAGATATAAGATATGATGCAATATTTCTAAATTAAGAAAATTTCTTCTCTATGCTCTTAAGCCCCCATACCCACTTTTAGGATCTCCCTTTCTTATTAATTTTAATAACACTTTTCAATTTATTATTATGACAGAAGCAATCCACCCTTTGGCCACTCACATGTTTTTTTTTTCTTTTGAAAAAAAATTGTTTAAAAAAATCAAAGGAAAAAATTATATAAAATTATATATTATTGCTATTCAAGCATTTCAATTGTGTCTGTTTGTGACCCCATTTGGGATTTTCTTAGCAGAGATAGTAGAGTATCTTGCCATTTCCTTCTCCAGTTCATTTTACAGATAAGGAAACTGAGGCAAACCGGGTTAAGTGACTTGCCCAGGGTCACACAGTTAGTAAGTGTCTTAGGCCAGATTTGAACTCATGAAGATGAGTCTTTCTGATTCCAAGTCCAATGAACCATCCAGTAAACCACCTAGCTGCCTCTCCATATATATAGAGGGACATAAAAAAAGGATTATATATGGAACCGGGAATCTCTGTTACGAACATCCTGCTTTTCTTTAGTATATAATAAATTCAGCATGTAACTTTTGAAGCCATCTTGCTTGTCTGTGATTTTTTTCTGACTTTCCTTCTGTTTTCTTTAGTGCATTAAAAAAAAGTTTCAAAACCCTATTTCTTTCGGTTCTTTCTACTTCTGAAAATCCTACTCCTGGTTACTGTCTTTATCCCACCTCTACCTCCCCTTGGAAAAAAACAAACAAACAACAAATATGTATAGTGAAGCAAAACAAATCCAACTGTGTCCAAAAATGTGTATTTTCTTTGTCTTAAGGCCATCCTCTGTCAGGAGGTAGGCAGCATTCTTTATCGGTTATCCATATTCATCGTGGGTCATTGCAATGATTAGAATTTGTAAATCATTCAAAGTTTTTGTCTTTACAATGTTATTGTATAGATTTTTCTCCTGGTTCTACTTGGTTCACTCTCCTTCAGTTCATACAAGTCTTCTCAAGTTTCTGTGAAATCACTTCCTTCATTGTTTGTTTCTTACAGTAAATTTCCATTTCATCTATATACCATAACTTTTCTAGTCATTCTCCAGTAGATCAAAACCTCTTTAGTTTCTTCGCTCCTACAAAAAGAATTGCTATAAATAATTCTGTACGTATAGGTCCTTTTCCTCTTTCTCATCTCTTTCTTCTTGTTTCTTTTCACAACCTTAAGTATGTGTAAGTTTATTCATGGTATTACTAAGCTAAAGAGTAAGTTTAATGCTTTATAGTGATAATAATCTTTAGTAACAATATTCTTTAATAGTAATTAATAATAACAATAAATTTTAATAATAATAATCTTTAATTATAGCAATATAATAACTTTTGAAGAATAATTTCAATTTACTTTCCATAATGAATGAACTGATTCACATTTCTACCAATACTACATTAGTGTGCCTGTTTTCCACAATCCCTCCAATAATTGTTATTTTCCTTTTTTGTTGTCTTTGTCAATATGATGGATAGAAGGTGAGACTTCGGAGCTATTTTAATTTGCATTTCTCTGATTTTTAGTGGTTTGAAACATTTTTCATATATTTATTGGGAACTTGAATTTCTCCTTTGAAAACTGTCTACTTTCAGTGGGGATGCTTCTTATTCTCATAAATATGACTCTATCCTAGACATATATCTTAGAAATGAGACTTTTATCAGAAAATTACTATAAATATTCCCCAGTTTCCTGTTTCACTTCTGATTTTAACTGCATTGGTTGCATTTCTGCAAAACTTCTAAATTTTGCATAATCAAAATTGTTCATTTTATCTACATCATGAACATTTCCCCATCAATAGATTTTAAAGATAATTTCATCCTTTCTCATCTAGTTTGTTAGTGATGTCACCTAAATCATGTATCTTTTTGGAGTTTATCTTGGTGCATGGTGTTAGAGTTGGTCTATACCTAATTTCTGCCAAACTTCTCTCCAATTTCCCCTATAGTTTTGATTAAACAGCAAGGCCTTATCCAGTTAGCTGGGGTCTTTGGGTTTATCAAATTCTAGGCTACTAAGTTTATTTGCTTCTCTATATTGTGTACTTAATGTGTTACACTGATTGACCTTCCTATTTTTTAACCAGCACCAAATAGTTTTGATAATTACTTCTTTATGGTACAATTTGAAATATTGCTTCTGTTAAGTCCCTTTATTTTCTACCATGTGTTATTTCCCTTGAGATTCTATACATTTTGTTCTTCAGACAAATTTCATTATTAGTTTTCCTAGTTCTACAAAGTAAACTTTGGTAGGTTGATTGCTATGTCACTAAATGATTAATTTACACAGTATTATCATTTTTATTATATTGGCTTAGCCTAAGTATAAGTAATTAATATTTTTCCACATCTGCCTTTATTTCTGTAAAGAGTGGTTTGTAGTCACATTCATATAGTTCTCATGGACCTTTACTTTGAAACTTTGTTTGCATACATTTTCCTGCCTTTCCCTTTACAATAGTGATTTCTTTCCCTCAGTCAAAACTTCTGGAATGAAACAGAGCTTTAGTAACATGTGCTATACTATATTTTCCCTGATTAAGGGTCTTAAAAGCTAGGAATATAGGATGTTCTCCCCTAAAAGGAACTTTAAAAATCATTGAATACAATCCTTTCATTTGGCAAATCCCGAAACTAAGGCAAGAAAGGGAGGTTACACATAGAGACCCATAGAAATGTCAGAGCCAGAACTAGAACCCAGGTTTCTTCCTTTCCAGATCAGGATTCCACCTTGCTGACTCCCCTGAGGTGACATCATAAGGGCTATGACCCCTGAAAGAACTGGGGCATTGAACCTTTTCTTTCTTTGGATCTTGCGGATCTCTCTCAGGTTCTTCCATTGTTTCTTTTGTCTCACTTCAGGTGCCAAGAATTTATTGTTTCAATTCAGGAGAGAACCTAGGATATTAGGATATTAAATGTATCTATCAGGATACTAAAAATGTAGTAGGCTCACAATAAATATTTGTTGAATCAATGAATGATAAATGAAAATGATGAATGAATGAATGAATGAGTGAATGGACTGAAAGCCTGTCATTCTAGGAATACAATATGGTATGTTGAAAAAGAACTCAGTCTGAAGTTGGAAGATCTAGATTTAAGTTTTGGCTTTGCCACTTAGGATCTTGTGTCTCCAAGTCTCTCTGAGTCTCAGTTTCCTTATCTGTAAGATGGGCATAATAATGTTCAAACTATCTGCCTCACAAGAATATTATGAGGATCAAGTAAAATAGCACCAATGAGGAACTTTGTGCCTATAAAGCCCTGCATCAGTGCAAACTGATATTATTGCTTGGTTCTATCACCTTGAAGAAACTTTCTTTGAAAGCTTTAGCCTCCATTTCTTCCTCTTCTTTGCTTTTCTCTGTGTGAAAATATGTGCATGGGTCTCTGTATTTTCCCTTTTCATGTATCCTAGCCCCATCTATCTGTGTCCTATGCACCATTGCTTTTACAGCATCACTGTGTTGTTAGGATTTATTAAAATTACTTTCTCATGCAAAGCTTTCATCTGTTTAAGCTAATCTCCCCACTAAAATTCCCCAAAGTAATCAATGTCAGATTGAATCCTCTTTGCACAATATATTAAATTTCCATGTGTCAAGGATCTGGGATTTTATCACTATGGACACTTCCCCAGTTGACACAGATATCAGCCTCCTCCTTCTCCCTTAGGAAAAAAGCTTGGAGGACTACAAAAAACAGTGGGCATAGGAGAAAGAAGTGCAGGCCAGTTCCCTCCAACAAAGATTCATCAAAAAAAGAACACAAAGTAGTGATCAGAAAATCCAAAGAAAAGCTACAGTGTCTTTTGTTCCAGTACAAGATCATAGACACAAGTGGGCCTGCAGCTCTATTGTCCTGACTCTGGAACAGGATCATGGATTCAGCAAACAGGTACAGATCATGGGTGGAAAGCCACTGTCTCTCTAATCAGAGAGCAAAATCAAAGATGACACAGTCCAATGGAACAGACTGGGAGTGTCTTTGTCTGGCCCCAGAGATCAGCTAGGCCCAGGCATGAGGAACCAGGGTATCAGCCTACAGTTCTGTTACACTGACCATGCAGAATCAGCTATCTGGCAGGGGCTGAGTCCAACAGATGTATACCAGCACTCCACCAAGTGCAAGTCTGAAGTTATGCTACCCAGACCCAAACTGGGGTATGATACCTGCAGAGCTCAGACCAGAAGTGCCAAGATTAAACTATGCCCTAAATCATCCTGCTTGAGTCACCTCCTGAGATTCTTAAAGAACACTCAGAATAGAGTGGCAGGACCCAAAATAATAGATATTAGGAGCAAACAAGGCCCCCCTTTCCTTCCAAACAAGGCCCAAATTCCTTCCAAAAGAGTGAAGGGCTTCACCTTAACACAAAATCCCAGTTTGTGAAGTACATTTGGAAGAATAAGTAAACAAATAAACAAATAAAAAGATACAGATAATATAGAGCTATTATGCATACAGGGATGCCCAAGGCACAAACCTAGAAGAAAAAAACAGGCTTCTGAGAAGTTGTGTGCAAAGAAAATAAAATCACCTGGTGGCCATCCTTCTTTGACCCTGGTTACTTTGGTCTGACAACAATAAGAAAACAGTCCATCACCAAGTCCATAGCTTAAGCCCTTTTTGCATAAGTTGAATGAGTATTCTGGAAGGTCCTACTAAGCCCTTTTTGCTTAGTAGGACCTTCCAGAACACTGTTGAATGAGTCTCCAGGGTGTCTGCTTCAAGTTCCACATAACAAGCTGTCAAATATCATGATGACAGCATGAGGACCAGCACGGAAAAAAAAAAAGACAAATCACTGGGAGTCAGCATGGGTTCATCAAGATGGGGTCATACCAAGCTGTAATGGAAATGCAAATTTAAAGATCTTCCCTGCCCTTAGGCCCTTTGATAGGCTTAAGTGACTCTGAGAACCTTCCTTGATTTGAAAATATACTCTGCCTCCTAATAGGCTGAATGTGGTCACATGGAGCCTGTGGCAGAAGGCTTGGTTTTCAGGAATGCCCACACCTTGATGCTGTGTGATTGGGCAGTGGGTCAAGAGGGTGGTTACATTCTCTGACCCAGGAGAAGGCTATATAATCCCTGATGTGAGGCTTTGCTTTGGGGCTCACTTTGAGAAGTGTTCTGTGATTTGATCAGATGATACTCTGGGAAGCCGTTGTTGAGAGCCCCCTGACTTTGAAAAACCCAGATGTCGATTTGGTATGGATATAATGGTTGGACAGTTTGGAAACCTGCCTACTTGATCTGTTTCTCTGTCTTGATAATTCTGTCTGTATACTCTGAAGTTCGGGGTACTGACCTTTTTCCCCTGAACTAGGTAAATGATATATATTTGACTGATTAAAGTAAGCTTGTTAACCCATTTTGAGTTGCTTTCCTTTAGCAAAGCAGATCTAAGAACCTGTGTTGGCAGCCACCCTGGGAACTCTGGGGTGCTTGCTGATACACAAGCTAACCCAGTTTTCTCTTGATAAACATAGTACATAGAATTATGTATTTGGAGATAATAGAACAGGATTTGAATCCTGCTTCAGACACTTAACAGCTATGCAATCATGGGCAAGTAATTATATTTCTAATAGCCTCAGTTTCCCTATCTACAAAATGGGAGCAATAGTCCATGTACCATATAAGTCACAGGGTTGAGGAATACAAATGGAATTTTCACACCAGAAATTTTCTGCACCAATGAAATTATATGTCTGCAATGTAAATGTGTATGATTGAAATATAAATAGATGTGCATATGTATATCCATACATGCAGAATCTCTCTAATTATATATCAGGGTATAGTTATGAACACAGTACTCTGGGTTTCAGTAAGGAATTTAACAGGTTTTCTAGTTCTGTCTTTGTGTATAAAATGGAGAAGTATATATTGGAAGATAGTTTGTTCAATTTAGAAATGGTTAAGTAAATGAACCCAAACAATGTTGATTAATGTTCACCTGGAAAAAGGCATTTAATGAAGTGTCACGAGGATTTTTTTTCAGGTTTCTTCTCCTCAATATATTAATAACTTGGATGAAGATGTAGATGGTATATTTATTTATGTCAGCTTAATGGGAGAGCCAGTTAACATTTTACTTGACAAAATAGTGATACAAAATGATCTCAGGAGACTGAGATAATGGACCAAAACTAATAGGAGAAATTGAATAGGGATAAATGTGTAATATCTTGCATTGGCATTCAAAAAATCAACTGCAAAAAGTAGAGGAACAGGGAGCTATGCTTCAACAGTAGCTCATGTTAGAGGCAGTTGGTGACTCAGTGAATAGAGCACCCAGCCTGGAGCAAAAAAGATCTGAGTTCATATATAGCTTAAGACACACTAGTTGTGTGACCTTGGGTAAGTCATTTAACCAGGGTTGTTGTGAATATCAAATAAGGTATTTGTAAAGTGTTTAGCACGTAATAGGTATATCAATGCTTCTTTGCTCTTTCTCGTATAAATGAGAAGATTCTCTCCCTTCCCTTCCCCCATTGTGAATCAGAGAAGTTGAAAACTACAAGGGCCCTCAGAAGCCATCTAGTCCAACTCCTCCAAGAAGGGAATCCCTACTACAACAAGTCCAACCAACGGTCATCCAGTCTTAGTTTGAAAAAGACCTCAAGTCAAGAGCAAAATAGACCATGAGAAATCCATGGCATGTGATTCAACAGGGTGCGGTGACACCCAAAAAGCTAATGTATTTATAGACTACATTAATAGAGATGTATCTACAGCATTAAGAATTTGCAAAATTCTTTTAATGACTCCAAGCTTCTCCTTGAAACAAGGACCCAGTTTTTCTTTTTTTTTCTTTTTTTTTTTTGGGAGGGCAATTGGGGTTAAGCAACTTGCCCAAGGTCACACAGCTAGTTTTTGTGTTACGTGTCTGAGGCCAGATTTGAACTCAGGTCCTCCTGACTCCAGGGCTGTTGCTCTATTCACTGTGCCACCTAGATGCCCCATTTTTTTATTTTTATTTTTTTAAAGACCCAGTTTTTCAATACTAATATTCTCCTAGTATTGTGACATGCTCATGTCAGTGTTGTGACATGGCTAGAGGAAGGGAATTCTACCACCTCTGAAGAATTAAAATTAAATATTACCTGGAGATCAATGGAAAAAATGGACAGTCAGTGTGAAACTATGACACATACATACAGGGAATTATGAAGAACTTAACAAATATATCATTTGATGTTTACAACAACACATTATTATCTCCATTTTATGGCTGACAAAAAAAACATGGTCAATTAGCAAGTATTTATCAAGGGACTCTCATGTGCCAGGCTAAACTAGGCTCTGTAGATACAAATACAAAAGGGAATCAGTCTTTGACCTTAAAGAGCTTGGATTCTACTGGTGGAAGGGGAAATATTATTAAAGAAATGTTTCAGCAAAAAAGATCATAGGGTCATAGGCTGAAGGTCATGAGTTCCAATCCCTTTATTTGGTGGTTGAGGACTACAAGGACCAGAGAGGTTAAATGACTTTTTGTTGTTATTGTTCAGAATAGGAAGGAAACTAAGTGGTCACCTAGTCCAAGTCATATGTAAAAAAATAATCTCCAGCAAGCAGCCATCTAGCCTTTGTTTGAAGATGTCCAGTGAGTGAGAGGAAACAAACTACCTCTCAAGGCAACAACAGTAGTAGTAGTAGTAGTAGTAGTAGTAGTAGTAGTAGTAGTAGTAGAAGAAGAAGATGGTATAAGTAGTAGTAGAAGATGGTAGAAGAAATAGAAGTCATAGATGATATAAGTAGTAGTAGTAGAACAAGAAGAAGGTAGAAGTATTAGTAGTAGAAGGTAGAAGAAGTAGTAGCTGTTGTTGTTAAAGTTGCTAAAGGCAAAGAAGTAGCAGTCCTATGTTTACCTCAGTTTTCTCAGCTGTAAAATATGTATAATACAGATTAATAAGATAATATTTGTAAAAAAAAAAAGAATTCTTAGCACAGAATAGGTATTATGTAAATGCTTATTCTTCCCCTCTCCACCTTGTAGTAATAGCAGTAGCAGCAGCAACAACAGTAGTAATGGAAGGTAGTGGCAGCAGCAATAGTAGTTATTAGTAACAGTAGTAATACTAGTACTAGTAGTAATAGCAGCAACAGTAGCAATAGCAGTAATAAAGTCACGGCAGGGTGTCTACCATTTTTGTGGTGCTTTAAAGTTTACAAAGTATTTTACATACATTATCATGCTTCATTCTTACAACAACCTGTGAAGTAGCTGTTATTGTTATCCTCATTTTACAGATGAAAGAACTGAGGCTGTCCAAGGTTAAATGACTTATCTGGGATCTCACAGGAAGAAAGCATCTCAGGTCCTTCTCAGACACTTAGGTCCTCTGGATTCCAACATCTCCTAGCTACATAGGAAGAAAGGTAGCCCATTTCTTTTTTTTTTTTTTAAGAGAATTCTAATTGTTAGGAGAGGCCGTTAAGTGGCTTAGTGGGACAATACTGAGCCTGGAGTCAGGAAGACCTGAGTTCAAATCCAGAATCAAACACTTACTATATGACCTGGGTAAGTAATTTAACCTCTTTTTCTCTTAATCCACTGAAGAAAGAAATGGCAAACCACTCCAGCATCTTTGCCAAGAAAACCCCATAGATGATATTGGTTTGATCTGGTCCAAGGGGTTACAAGGACTCAGGAACAACTGAACAATTGTTATGAAGTCTCTTGGCAGTTCGATCCATTGGCTCTATTCATTGTACCTAGTTCTATTTTCTTGTACCAAGAAGTCTAAAATCTCTTCCACATGACAGCTTTAAAAATATTTGCAAATTTAGGTCTAATGTAAGGTTAAAGTAAAGGTTAGAGACCTATTTGTAAGGTATGTTATAGAAAGAATTATTTCTTAAATATGAAGTGATGAGATGTCTCTTGGGGCTTCTTCCAACTCTGAAATTCTTTGATTCTGTGCAAATACAGAAACAGATTGAAATTCTTTTTTCCTTGGACGTCTTCAAGGTAAGGCTGGATAACCACTGTTCAGATATGTTATAGAGGAGAGGTGTCAAACCTATGACTCACCCACCTTACGTACCCCTTAACACTCCCTGAATACAGGCAGAACCAATTTAAAATATAATTTGGAAATATTTAACAAAATAAGTAAAAACACAATAGAACATCAATAATGTTAATATGTGGTTTTCTAAGTCAAAATGTGGTCTGCAGGGATACATTATACATGGTTTAGTGGCCTTTTTCTATTTGAGTTTGACACCACTCTTGCAGAGGAACTTTTTTCATGTATGGGTTGAATTAGATGGCCTGGTATTCCCTTCCAACTCTGAAAAGTAAAAAAGAAAAGTTACTTAACCTTTTTGATAAGGAGCTTCTAAAGTCCCTTTTAGCTATAAATCTATAGCCCTCTAATCCCATATATTTATTGAGAGATCACAAAACCTCATGACTGTAGACACAGTTTTCAGTGGAAAAAGGCCAAGACTTTAACCTCAACTATCCATGTGTGCAAATTGTCCTAATGGGAAAAATAATAGGCAAGTTATCCCACAGACTTATCTTATGTCAGTTTTTGGTAGGGCCACCCAGGAGCCCACCCAAAACTAAGTTTTTCCTGACTCATCATTTTTTCTCATTTCCTCCTCGTGTTTACCACTCAGTTTTTTCTTGTTCATGTCAGCAGAAACTGACTCAACATATGTGACACATACATGTAACTACACACATCAGGGATCTAGATCCCTGAAAATATAGCTGCCTCAGCTTTCTATGAAATCATCAATGAATATAATCCAGACACTTTCATTTGTGGTGTGTCTTCACTTCATAAAGTTTTCTTTTCCTCTCTACTTGCTATTTTGGTCACATTTTACATAAGGTTTTTCAGTTCTCTAACTTCAAATAAGTGACTGTCTGAGGTCAGGAGGAGCACAACAGCACACTCTCAGAATACACTTTAAACGAGGGGCAAGCTTTAAATAGTAACGATTATATAAGAGAAACCACACACCTGTGCCTCCCAAAAACTCCCTAACGAAGCTAGACTGTCACTTTGAATAAGCGAAGAAGCCATTTAAAAATATGTCTGAGACCTGGTCAAGCTACTTGCTTTGAAATATTATTTGTGACTTCCAACAGCATAAACCCGCAACTTCCCCTAGGTTTTAAGCTGCCCTAATGGTGATTCTGTAATTGAATTTCTGTAACAAATTCAGATCTCATTAGTGATTTGGGACTCTAGACATCAAGTCTGGACTGAACTGCATAATAGTCTACACACGTTTTATTTCAGTTTAGTATTTGTACCACTGTAGGCAAGAGTTACATGGGGACACCACGAGGATAACATTAGCTCCTTTGGCTCGTGGCTACTCTGGTCAAAAATAGGGTAAGATTTATTCTTCATAGGCCTGGAAAACCACAATCAACCAATACTTTGTGTAAAAGGTGACAATGGCCTGAAATAGTACAAGACCATGAAAAGTACCCAATGGCCATAGAAACCATGCAGAATTCTGGCCCAAAGTTGCTAAATTTACCATTTGCTTCTAACAGATAGATGAATGTTATTGTCAACTCAAGTAATGGACTGCTTCAACAAAGAATGAGAGTTAACACAATAGATATTGCCTGGGAAATTGGGGATGGTGGTGTAGGTTAAGTTATTTATCCGGTTCTCATAATAAATAGATGCCTGGAAGAAAAAAATACACCAACTTGCTTTCCATTGCTCCCATCTGGCTGCCAGAAGCCATAATTAACACCCTTGGAAGTTTCTGAGCAGTTGATGAGTGGAGCTCAGTTCTCTGTAGCCCCAGCAATGTTTCTGCAGCACTTCTCATCAACATGGAAACTTTCCAAAAGCCACAGGGACTGGATGAGAAGCTCTCTTACAATTCTTATTTGTAGATCTATTTTGTGGTTTATTTTTAAGAGGTTGAACACTAGGCTTACAAACTCTCCAATCTGTACAGTTCAGCATCATTCAATTCAACAAACATTTTAAAAGATATACTTTCAAGAAATCTAATGCAAATGACGTCATGGCGATTATGTAGGAAAGGAGCAAAGAGCCATGGAAACCCCAGGGAGGGTGAAAGCAGTTCTAGTAGAAAAGATCAGAGAAAGATTCATGGGAAAAGTTGCACTTGAGATGGACTAAGGAGAAAAGGTTCAATTTTTGTTGCTGTACTTCCTAGGAGGAAGGGATATAAGCAAAGGGATGATTACAAAGGACGGTGGGACATCTTTTCGGGGGGGGGGAGTTCCTAGGAAGCCTGTGGTTGTCTCCACCTAGTATCAGAACAAGATACCACTTAGTCTTCAATGTTAGTCTTCATATAACTCCATAGAAAGTAAGAGATAGTCAGGATCTTGAAGACCAACTGAATTAACCTCTTTACAGAAGTGAAGCTCCAAAAGGTTAAAGTGACTTACCTAAAATCACACACACACTATGGACAGCATTGGAATCCAGGTCTTCTAACTCATACTGACTCCCATTAAATTGAACAATACCAGGATCCTCATCTCCAAATACAAGAGACAGACTTCTTGAACAGAGGGTTAGAGGGGGACAATGAGACAGACAGAGATACATGGAAACAGAGACACACAGACAGAGGGATACACAGAGGCACAGAAAGAAACAGAGACAGAGAGAGGGGGAGAAAGAGAGAGGGAAGGGGAGAGGGAGAAGAAGAAGGGGAGAGAAAGAGAGTGAGAGAGAGAGAGAGAGAGAGAGAGA